>NC_140619.1:30483807-30743807 GCF_057382275.1 Copadichromis virginalis
GTATTAGAGTTTATTGGTGAAACTGGTCACCAATAAAATGTAACTGGTTGCGTAAAATATATTTGGCTAAAGATTCTCATTTCTATAGGCGCAGAGAGAACCAATGCTACTCACTGCAAGGTCGAAATCACATGATATCATTTGTCATTTTGATTGGTCACCAGTTGCTGATTTGAGCTGCCTAAAGAGCAACAGCTTATTAAATGTTCTTGACTGTTAGTAGCTGCTATGACTTAAAGCTCAATGGTAGTTAACCCCCCCATACCTACCAACAAAGAGATCTATTTCTCCTCCCATCAAAATAATTCTGTGCAGTTGCACTAACTCCATGTTTTTCCATTCTCAGATCTATGGCAATGTATTGCAGACAGCAACAGATGAGCAATAAGCAAATCAAAGTGAGGCTTCCAGCAAATTCCACATGAGGTCAGAGATCGAGGCACAGTTAGATAAAAGTGCCACTAAATAGCCTGGGAACTATAAATGTAGCGGGTGAATAAGGAATCTGCTGTGTAACACTGTAATTTCAAGGTTTCTTTATTCACAGTAGGGATTTTTTGTTTCATTCTGTATTCATCCATTTTCATTTATTTTAGAATTTATGATTCAAGCAATACCCAAGTCATTTGAAAATGAAGGGCAGCAAAGGACACGAGTGTACACACACACATATACATGCACACATACACACACGTGCACACAAGCTCCGGTGAAAGACCACGATTAAATCATTTTTTATCAAGGCCCCAGGCTCCCCAGTGACACAGAGGCTGATGTGGGATCATCACAGCAAGCAGGCAGACATATAGATGATAGAGAGGGTCTACATGAAGATAATTTTGGATACCTGTCTAAAAAATATATTGTACAATATAAAATGCAGAAAGAGAAAGCACTGTGCTGCATTCATGGATTTTTTTTTGGGGGGGGGGGGTGAGGCAAAAAAAATCTTAGTTGCTTTGACGTCTAGATCCTGCCGGAACAAAAATTACAGTTACACAAACACGGCTGAAAGATCGCTTTCACTGGATGGAATTTTTTTTGTGCTTCAGCGTGTTTTCTCAAACTGTGGCCTTAAACGAAACTGAGGCAGACAGACACAAAGTTTATGCAAATCCAGCATAAAAGTGTATTTTCAGTTCTCCATTTACCATGAAATTGCACTTGTGTTACAGCTCGCACAGATCACCTCTTAATGCAAATGCAAGCACAAAGCATTTTTGCAGCTGTAATTGGCAAGAGCACACACAAAGAAATGGACAAAAAAAATATGGATGTTACACAAGCCTTTGTCGCTTTAACTTTTATTTGCTTTAATGCTTAAATATACATATTCAAATCTTCCAACAAGTCTGTATCAATTAGCATTTTTCAATGTGATTAAGTAGAGACAACTGGCAAATTCATACCAACTAAGTAATCAAGAAATCTTTATATCTCCTCTACATGACATTCCTCACATCACTTTAGCAATTATACAGTAATAACGTGATTCTCTGTCTTCTGTGTACTTTAATTAGTTACACAGGATCAAGATCTACAAAGATTTTTGTTTTTGTAAAACACTTTGAGGAGATTTAAGATTGAAGTTTGAAATTAGCTGTAGAAAAAGATCATTTGTATTGGTATGCATCTCGTCCCCTCATCAGACAGAATATTTATACTATTAACAAAACCTCTTACAGTGGTACGCATCCTCTAAAGTACTCATATTTTGTCTGTGATGCACACTGAATTATTATAAACATGTCTTCAAAAAGGTAAAACTCTTGCTAATCTCAGAGTTTCTACAGGAGTGGGCACATGACAAATATAGCGGTTACAAACAACTGCACTGCTACTATATGTTGGAAATACTTCATTAAACAAGAAAAAACAGACTGGCTTAATAAGGCACAAGTTACTATAATTGTACTTTCACCACCACACAGAATTTTTTTTTCTGATGAGAACATGGCCTGGCCTCTCCTCCCGGCTCATTAGAAAACTGTCTGCTGCAATTAAAGTGGCTAAGAGGAACCAACGTGATTGTCCATTATATAGCTCCCTCCAACTCCACCTTCTGACACCGCATTCCTCCTACTCATAAAGTGCTCATCACACTCAGTGCTAAGGCTGCACTTCTGTATCTGGTTACCCATTTTTTAAAAGCTATTTGGTCACATCAGACTTTTTATATGTGCGTCTAAGTGTGAGTTTATATGATGAACACATATAATGAATGAATAGGGCGGGTGGCTGCCTCCAAACAGAAATTCAATACAGACTTGGCAGTGCAATCGAAGAAGCCAAGACAGCAGCTGTGCATTTGGGTGTGTTTTTGTTGCGTTTAAGCATGTGTGAACTGTATATGAATGTTTACTCAATTAGAAGCATCCTAACTTTGGGTCTCAGGACATCATCAGTGAGTGAAAAGTCAGAAGAAGGGGTATATTAATCTGTTTACACCCTCACATTGCGTGGATTCAAGCCAATCACCATAATAAGGTCAGTGATTACATTTTAGGCTGAAGACCTCCCGTGAGCAACACCAGATGGTTGCCCCTCCCTGCACATGGTTCTATCGGACATTTCTTTCTGTTAAAAGGAAGTTTTTCCTTCCCACTGTCACCAAGTAATTGCCCATAGGGGAGTCTAATTGCTGTGTAATTGGTTTTTCTCTGTATTATTGTAGGGTCTTTACCTTACAATATAAAACGTAACAGCTACTGCTGTTGTGATTTGGTGCTTTATAAATAAAATTGAACTGAACTGAATCGAAGACTTGGCCTATAGTCAAACTCAGTGTTGGTCAAGTTACTTGAAAAAAGTAATCAGTAACTAATTACTGATTACTCCCCCAAAAAAGTAATCCCGTTACTTTACTGATTACTTATTTTCAAAAGTAATTAATTACTTAGTTACTTAGTTACTTAGTTACTTTTTAAAAACACGATTTACAACCTGAAGAGGTGATAAAGTGATAGATCTTTCAGCCCAATTCTACTTTTTCTACATAATCCATCATACAAAATGTAATCAAATGGAAAAGTCTCTTTTTAAAACTTGTTTTATCAGTTTTAATCTTTTAACTTTATGCATCAAGCAAAACATTTAATTATATGCAACATTCTCTGACTTGAATAAATTAGTTTAACATTTAAACCTATTTTCTACACATTCCAGCACATAAAATAAAATAATTTTTGTGTTTTCACTCACTCTTTCAAACAGATGCAAGTAAAACACAGCAGAAAATAAATAAAGTCAAAGACTCAGCGGTCCTTTTGCTCTATTTTCACCTGTAAAGCAGGAGCAGGGTAGGCGGAGGGTTACCCTGGTGCAGGTGTGCTGCGGTCAGTTGAAGAATCCGCGCGAGTGTCTCTGTGAGTTTCCCATCACGTCGTAGCTACTCGGTGCTTGCTCGGAAGTTTAGGGGTTTTTTTCGCTGTAAAAAGAAGTTTTCTTCCCACGCACGATGGACGCTAATGTTTTTGTCACTTTTTATGGAATCAAACTCAAAGTAAGGTCAGTACTTCCACACTTTAAACGCTGCACGCTCATACTCTCTCCCGCACTCGATATATTATCCATTGTTGATCTGCACACAGCTGCTGTCACCAACGTCGCACTTGCTTACGTCACTGTCATGAGACATTCTCGCAAAAAAAATCACGGTTTTAGTAACGCAGTAACGCAGCGTTCCTACGGGAAAGTAACGGTAATCTAATTACCGATTTTGCAATAGTAATCCCTTACTTTACTCGTTACTTGAAAAAAGTAATCAGATTACAGTAACGCGTTACAAGTAACGCGTTACTGCCCATCTCTGGTCAAACTAAGGTTTCAAACAGGAACTAGGATTAGTTGACTTAAAACTGTTGGTTGCATTTCCTTTTATGATTATATGCCTTCATAAAATTTTATCCTCCATTTTCCTTTTGCATTATATTGTTGAATTTATTGCTTTAAATTTTACTTCTAGGTCTAAGCATATTACTGTTTATACTGCAAAACCCAGTGTCCACATGAAGATCGATAAAATTTTATATTTTCCATTTATCATCTTATAAAGAAAGCGACATCTGCAGCCTTAGTTTGGAGCTCTTGTTGAATTTACTGCCATCGATTGGCATTCGCACAGACACACCCAAGCAGCTTGCCTGCAGGCACAGAAGGTATATTTGAAGGTTCTGACCTTGTCCATCTGCAGGATTTCTGTTATTGTACTCCATCAACTACTACTGTATGATCTCCTTTTCAAAGACAAAGAAAAAGACAAATAGACACCTGTGGGAAGTGTGTTTAGTATGAGTCTGAGAACAAGATGAAAACAGAAAAAAAAAAAGGTACAACTGAAAGATGGGCTAGGAAGTGTGAAGACGTGGTGAGAGAGCAAACAGGCATTCCTTTCTGAAATGTGATTTGTTGATTTCACTGTGGAATCGATGCTGCAAGAAGGCATGCAGGACAGACCACAGACCGCTTCTATCTCTTTCTGTCCTTCTCACAGTTTAATTACCGTTCATCACAAACACATATAGCTGCTGATTGGCATTCTGTTTGAGAGTCGACATCGGTGCTATGTTTGTTTGTCTCGGTGCCACAAAGAGTCATTTCTAGCACTAATGACTTAGCTGGCTCCTCACAGATGATGGAAATAACAGAGCCATCACTGCCCAAACTCAAGCAGAAATCACAGCCACTTCATTTCATTTTCCTTTCCTTTCCTTTCCTCTCCTCTCTTTTGCCTCATTTACATTGCTCCATTTGATATCTTTAGCATCAATTTATGTGAATTACATCTACAAAACCCCGACAATGCCCGTCAGCTTTTTAACTGTCTGTCACAATCTCTTACCATATTTTCTTTTCGGTATACTTTCCTCTTTCTCACCACTGTGACCTCTCTGCTTGCTTTCCATTCCTCTCATTTATGTCGGGCTATTGACACTCTGTTTGAGAACAGAGATTAGCAATGTGTTTGTTTGTCTCTGTGAGCGCCTGGATTCATTTCTCAAACTAATGACCAGGCTGGTTATTAATGGATGAAAGAAATAATGGACCTGTCACTTTCGAAACTCATACTCCTCCGTTTGGTTGCTTTCCCTTCTTACTCTGCTACTACGCTCTACTATTTTCTACACTCCAATCTCTCCCACTGTTTAGTGTACATATGGCGACATAAATATTTCACTATTCTTCATTTACATTTGAGAGTTGTACATTCCCAGGTATACATACTGGGATATGTGCTGTTGTAACAGAATATGAGCACAATACACTCAGCATGACCCTTTGAAGTTAAAAGAGGAATGGATCCAGATGTACTGCTTCACTATTACAATCATCCATTTTTGTTTCAATTACAAAAAGCTTCAAAGGTGGTGTGATGGACCGAGCAGTGAAGGAAACTTAGGCACAGGTTAAAATCCAAAAAAAATATTTTTTATTTAACCCAAAAAACATAATTGGTTAACTCATGCAAAAAGAATCAAAATCTTGGGCCCATAAAAGAGGTCAAAATAACAAAACTCTACTCAAAGTTGACAACTCAACTGATTACTCACACAAACTGACCTAACTTAATGAGACAAAGGGGAAACTTAAATAGTGGCTGATCAGCCCACAAAAACAGGAGAAGGGGTAAAACACACAAAACCTAACTAAACCAAACATAATGAACTCCAATTCCCCCCCATGGTCCTGAGTTATGGCATGAACCAATTTGTAGCCTTCCTTTAAAGCTCGCTCCGCCCCTTTCCCACCTCTTGGCTCCTTAATCAACAGCTGCAATGAAGGCAACTCAGAAAACAAAAGATTAATCATACATAACAGTGTAAACTAAAATGTGCGCACTTATTTTAGAATGCAGTGTTATGTGGATATGTGAGTGAATTCTAAACCAAAACCAGTTATTTATTATCCTGTAAATTAATTCCTATATTTAAAGAAAGACATGTGAATGCAATGTTACTTATAAGCCTCTACACTAACATGGTGATATTACCACTGTGTGGCTGTAAGTGCAGCCATCACAGGTGGAAATTTCAATTATGAGCCAATTAGATTAATGTATTAATATAAATTTTAGGCAGTTTTTGCTGAGATTGTACAAGAGCACAAAAAAGGGATTGCAAAAAAACCTAAAATGTGGTGAATCCAGCGATATATATGCATGTGGTCTTTGATCTTTGGGCTGAAGGAAGGACAACACTCGGTGTATAAATGCTCAATCAACAATCAATTTATTCCATACAATTCTCATTATTCCATACAACACTTTTCAGCATAAACCATCCGGAGGGGAGCTTTTCTCACATTCTTATAGCTTCAGCCCCCCTCCAAAGTCATAATACCTAAACATCCACATTCTTTCTCTCTCTGCTTCTCAATAATTCTCCACTCTCGCTTTATTTCTCCTTTCTCTACATCAGGTATAGTCGCTGTCCTAATTTAAAAAGTGTATGGTGTAGTCAAAGTACAATAAAAAAGATGTAAATAGGGTGAAAATGTCAAGTTTATTTAACTTATAATTAGTTTTGTAGAATAGATTTCACTCATATTGGCAGAGCGTCTTCAACAAAGCTAGATATAATCACTAAGTAGGTTAAAAATGATATCATGACTTGCTGAGTGTGATTGGCAGAGGTCAATTTAATTAATTTTAAGCTATTTAAAACCATGTTCAAGTTCTAATTTGACCCGTTCCCATTAGCGGCTAGCTGCAAGCTGTTTTTTAGGAGTATGGCTTGCTGACTCCACTTCTTTGACTTCAGCTAAATGCAAATGATGCTTAATTTCCTCCTGCTCATTCGAGTCACCGTAATAAATTTTGTGTTCTGAATCTGTGTGATCTTGAAAACTAAGCAAGGCACTTTTGAGGGTCATCCCTCTAGCCTAGAAGGCAGTATAGTCTTTAACATTAAAACCAAACAATTTTTGTCATTTAAAAACCATTTACATATCTGGTACTTGTGTTCAATGTTAATTATTTTACATGGTTTTCCACCCACAAAAGTTCAAGGCAGTTCGATGTTTAGTGCACACCAAAGAAGTTATGGTGACAAACTATACCAATTTTACTGCCAAGAAGAAGACTGAATCACACTAAGACTGAATCTGAATTTGAAGGCAAAGTTAGCTTTAGTAATAAACAATAGGTCCTTCTATCTCCATTTAAAAGCAGCAGCAACAGCAAAAAAAAAAAAACTGAAGGAAAGAGCTTAGGTGAGAGAGAACAAAAACCTAAAAAGAGCAAAAATATAGAGCACCCCAAATATTTATATCCTTCGTCCTATATACTGCCAGAAGTAGAATAAACAGGCTCCTATGCTTGTGCTTCACTGCAGAAAAAGCTGCTGCAAACAATTCTCATACTTCTACTGGTTAATCTATTAAAACTCAAAGCTTCTTACCTTCTCCTGCATATTAACAGAAATACATTGATATGTATTAAATAAAAAAAAGAATCTTAATGTAAAATGTCACCATTTGTCTAGAAGAAAAAAATAAACAGTAGTCTTATCCTTTGAAGATAAGTTATTCTTCAGAAAAGTGCACAAAGTAGGCCATCATTAAAGACAAATGTACCCAAGCTGAGCTATGTAATTATTGAGTCTACACTATACTAGAAAAGTTTTAAGTATACAAGAATTTGTATAAGGGATGATTGTCAGCCTCCATCTACTATTTCTGAGCAGAACGCACAAATAAAGAAGCAGCAGAACTTAAGTGAACTCAATGCACTATAAACTCCAAGGGTGTGTTTACCTTCACAATATTCGCCATCCTGCCCAACAGCACTTCTGAGCCTTAATCATTGTACAGGTTTAGGTTTAATATTAACAGGGCGAGTCGGGTCTGAAATTGATTTACAAATAATAGCAGGGTATATGAGCATTTCTTATTCCACTCAGGAAAAGGTAAGGGACTGCTGAACCTCTGCAAACTTGACTTCAGGGGTTCAAAAAAATAAAATCCAAAATAAAAAGAAAGTGAACTTTTAAAAACTGTTTTATTTGTTTACCTTACAGTGTTACTGACGACTTTCCTTGACAGTAAAATGAAAACTACTCCATTTCTTATATAAAAAAAAACAATTACCAAAGGTTGCGGCTCGAGGTTCAGTTATTTTGAAGATAAACAAGTAGCTTTTAAAAAGTAGTAAATTAATAATAATACGAGGTAATTTCAACAACAGGAAAAAGCTACAATTCTAAAAGCGTATATGCATCAGATGGTGCTGACACTAACTGCCCTCACTCAAACACACCTTAGCCACAGCTTTCCAAACACAAATTTTAATAAACCAAATGATAACAAAATGCAAAGAAATCTATCTAAAACGCCGCAATGAAGAACTAAGTAGTGTAGTAATAGTAGGGTTACTATGCTGGAGGACCTGGACTCACACACATGCGTGCATGATTTATAGTTGCTTACAGAATAAGTTAAGTTGAAATGAACTGGATAATTAATATGTATTGATCTGTGTGTATCTTTTATTTTATGACAAATTGGATTTTGATGCTTTGACTTGTTAAAAAAAATGACAATTAATAAACAATATTGTCATTACAATAAAGCGTCTTTGAATTTGAATTTGTATACACACACACATAATTACCATGTGCGTTTAGGTCAGTAAGTGACAGTTACAATTAGACATTGCCATGTGAAGTGGATACCTGACGTTAAGGTAAAAAAATATAATCTACCTCAAGACGATGTTGATGCATTTTGCTATATATAGTTCTATTTACCATTTAGTTTGATTCCTTATATCCTTATATCTTAAACCCCAACAATAATACTGTTAATTGTCTTAGGAGTCATGGTTCAATATTAGAATTTCTGGGTTTTCTTCTGACGAGGTCAGACTAACCAATAGCACTTATTCTGGCATTGTGAAACTTGTTACAGGGCAACATATTTCTATTGCAAATGAAGCAGCTAGTGTTGCCATAATACAGTAAGACTGTATGAAAAGTGTAATTTTATGCACCATCAGCAACCACAGCATTTGATAGCGACTTTCTATTACTTGGATTGCATACATCGACTAGGATAGGAAGACGTTCTTACTAAGGCAAACTAAAGAGGTTCCACTTGATAAATAAACTTTACAGCCTGCTGGCTCAGTGTTTTAGAGGTAAATGCTGCACTCATAAGGAATTGTTATAACAGAACTGATACACAGTATATTTCTTTTTTAATGTCTTTACTTACAACACTACCTCCCCAACTTGTTTAAAACTGTGTAAGAACTGACCTAACTGAAATAACTATACTGAATACTATACTGGATTTTGTTATAAATTTCTAAGTACCATACTTTACACTGCAGCCAGTAAGTTTAACTGATTTTTTTAAATCACTCTAAGCATATCAGTACAATATCCTACTGAATCTTTGATTTATTATTACTGTGCAACATGCTAAATTGTAGTCTGTGTCCTGTCCAGATGTACCTTAAATAATGGTGCAGACATCTGTTTGCCAGTTGGCAGGTTTTTACCCTCTAGTCAGAAGTGGAAAAAAAATGCTGTGAAAACTATATCAGGATAATCATTCCCACAACAGTGGTATAAAATTGTACAAGAGGGCTACATTTCCACATACATCAGTAGTGTTATCAGTGAACCACGGTCAGAGACTAAAGGCATTAGATTTTTCCCTGCTTTTTTGTAGTGCATTGGAGCCCCATCAAACTGTGGTGAAATCAAACTGTACCGTGTCTGTGGAGATGAGCAGGGTTACATATCTCAGTTGTCACACTCGAGCCTCAAGGTCTACAATGCAGTCACCAAAGCTCTACCTACTAAGACACATAACCCACAAACACACTGACACGCTGAGAGCCACAAACCGTCTTGCCAGCGGCGCAAATCTCTGTAGGTACGTGTTTATATAACCCAGCTGAAAACAAATGCCACAATCCCTCGAGTCCCAATTACTTGCCAACCAGAAAATAAACGTAATAGCACATGCTGATAAATAGTCATTAAGTTTTGTGCTGTACCACTTATGTTTATTCTTTGACAGCTATCGTATATTTGTTTTGATGATCCCAAGATTAGAGATCAGCAAACATTTGCCTCTGTGTTACAATAAAGAAAGAGAAATACAGACTTACCTGTTGTTCCGTCAGGTAAGACATGACAGAAAAACAACAAAATTACCCTGCGATTAAAGAAATTATGCTACATTTATTTTAATTTCATATCCAAATCGACACAAACTCTCCAGTTTAATGTGAGCTGAGATCACGGTGTGTTTGTGTCCCCTAAAAGATGTTGCCTTAAACGGGCAAAAAAAATCCCGATATTGTGTCAAGCTATCTATAACTTTTACTTTATTTCTACTTTTCTATAACTGTGAACATTTTTCACACTTTTTGAAAAACAAAGCTCTTTAATGAAAACAAATCTAAGTTACGTCCACTTCAAAATTCTGTTCCCTGCAACCACGGTTCTCTGTCACAGTGAATAAAGTTAGGAGAGAAGGGCAAACATTGCAACCACAACAAATAGTTTTATATATGGCAATAAAACTAGGCAGACCTTACCACCATCACTTCTACCATAAACTAAATGAAAAAAGTTTTATCTGTCTATGACTTAGAATAACGATACAATAACATAAGGAGTTCAGTAGTTAATAATTCTAACAAAAAGAAAAAAAATGGATTTCACCAGATGTTCTGATGAAATCTGTCTATATGACGAGGTTCAAGTGGTTCGAAAACATTGGACCTTAAATATGAAATCATTTCCTAATACCATAATGCTCTCCCATAAAGCAATAGCTAGTAATCTCACCATGTAAACCTAAACAAAAAGTTTGAAAAAAGTAAATATGTACACACACACACACACACACACACAAAAAAAACTACAGTGAGTGAAAATATAATTTACTGTAGCCATACACATAATGGGCCCTCACTGTATTTATTCACATCCATCCATCCATCTTCATCCGCTTTATCCGGGACCGGGTCGTGGGGGCAGCAGCCTAAGCAAAGAGGCCCAGACCTCCCTCTCCCCAGCCACCTCCTCCAGCTTATCCGGGGGAATACCAAGGCGTTCCCAGGCCATCCGAGAGATATAATCTCTCCAGCGTGTCCTGGGTCTGCCCCGGGGCCTCCTCCCGGTGGGACATGCCTGGAACACCTCACCCAGGAGGCGCCCAGGGGGCATCCTTGTCAGATGCCCGAACCACCTCAGCTGGCTCCTTTCGATGTGGAGCAGCAGCTGCTCTACTCTGAGCCCCTCCCGGATGGCCGAACTTCTCACCCTAAGGGAGAGGCCAGCCACCCTTCGGAGGAAGCTCATTTCTGCTGCTTGTATCCGCGATCTCGTTCTTTCGGTCACTACCCACAGCTCGTGGCCATAGGTGAGGGTAGGGACGTAGATCGACCGGTAAATTGAGAGCTTCGCTTTTACACTCAGCTCCCTCTTCACCACGACGGACCGGTGCAGCGTCCGCATTACTGCAGCTGCAGCCCCAATCCGTCTGTCGATCTCCGGCTCCCTTCTCCCATCACTCGCGAACAAGACCCCGAGATACTTGAACTCCTCCACTTGGGGCAGGAACTCATCCCCGACCCGGAGTGGGCACTCCACCCTTTTCCGGCTGAGAACCATGGCCTCAGATTTGGAGGTGCTGATCCTCATTCCCGCTGCTTCACACTCGGCTGCGAACCGTTCCAGTGCGAGCTGGAGGCCCTCACCCGATGAAGCCAACAGAACCACATCATCTGAAAAAATCAGAGATGAGATTCTGAGGCCTCCCATGCACCCTCAAGTATCCTGGAGAGGATAAAGAGCTGGTCCAGTGTTCCGCGACCAGGACGAAAACCGCATTGTTCCTCCTGTATCCGAGGTTCGACTAACGGACGAACTCTCCTTTCCAGCACCCTGGCATAGACTTTCCCAGGGAGGCTGAGGAGTGTGATCCCCCTGTAGTTGGAACACACCCTCCGGTCCCCCTTCTTAAAGATGGGGACCACCACCCCGGTCTGCCAGTCCACAGGTACTGCCCCTGATCTCCACGCAACATTGCAGAGGCGTGTCATCCAGGACAGCCCTACAACGTCCAGAGCCTTCAGGAACTCGGGGCGGACCTCATCAACACCAGGGGCTCTGCCACCAAGGAGTTGTTTAACTGCCTCAGTGACCTCGCCCCCAGAAATTGGCGGGTCATTCCCCTCATCCCCAGACTCTGCTTCCTCCTCGGAAGATGTGTCAGTGGGATTAAGGAGGTCCTCGAAGTATTCCTTCCACCGCCTGACAATTTTCTCAGTCGACGTCAGCAGCGCTCCGCCAGCACTATACACAGTGCAGGTAGAGCACCGCTTTCCCCTCCTGAGACGTCTGACAGTTTGCCAGAATCTCTTCGAGGCAGTCCGAAAGTCTTTTTCCATGGCCTCTCCGAACTCCTCCCACACCCGAGTTTTTGCTTCAGCCACTGCCCGAGCCGCATTCCGCTTGGCCTGTCGATACCTGTCGGCTGCCTCCGGAGTCCCACAGGCTAACCAAGCCCGATAGGACTCCTTCTTCAGCCTGATGGCTCCCTTCACCTCTGGTGTCCACCATTTGGTTCGGGGATTACCACCACGGCAGGCACCAACCACCTTGCGGCCGCAGCTCAATGCAGCAGCTTCGGCAATGGAGGCGCTGAACATGGTCCATACGGACTCAATGTCCCCAGTCTCCCTCGGAATGCTGTTGAAGCTCTGCCGGAGGTGTGCGTTGAAGATCTCGCGGACTGGGGCCTCTGCTAGACGTTCCCAGCACACCCTCACTACGCGTTTAGGTGCACCAGGTCTGTCCAGCGTCCTCCCCCGCCACCTGATCCAACTCACCACCAGGTGGTGATCAGTTGACAGCTCAGCCCCTCTCTTTACCCGAGTGTCCAGAACATATGGTCGCAGGTCTGCTGATACGATTACAAAATCGATCATCGACCTACGGCCTAGAGCGTCCTGGTGCCACGTGCACTTACGGACACTCTTATGTTCGAACAGGGTGTTCGTTATGGCCAAACTGTGATTACCACAGAAGTCCAATAACAAAGCACCGCTCGGGTTCAGATCAGGGAGGCCGTTCCTCCCAATCACGCCCCTCCAGGTGGAGCACCCTCCAGCACCCCCCCCCCAGGGACTCTAAGAAGGCTGGGTACTCTGAACTGCCACTCGGCGCATAAGCGCAGATGACAGTCAGGACCCGTTCCCCGACCCTAAGGCGCAGGGAACAAACCCTCTCGTCCACCGGGAAAAACCCCAACGTACCGGCAGCAAGCCGAGGGGATATTAGAATACCCACCCCAGCCCGCCGCCTCTCACCAGGGGCAACTCCAGACTGAGACAGAGTCCAGCCCCTCTCCAGGAGACTGGTTCCAGAGCCCAAGCCATGCGTAGAGGTGAGCCCGACTATATCTAGCCGGTACCTCTCAACCTCACGCACTAACTCAGGCTCCTTCCCCACCAGAGATGTGACGTTCCATGTCCCTATTGCCAGTCTTGGCAGCCGGGGGTCAGTCCGCCAGGGCCTCCGCTCCTGGCCGCCACCCGGCACACAATGCACCCGACCCCTATGGCGCCTCCTGCGGGTGGTGGGCCTGCGGGAGGATGGGCCCATGTCTCCTCTTCGGGCTGTGCCCGGCCGGGCCCCATGGACTAAGGCCCGGCCACCAGACGCTCGCCCTCGGGCACCCTCCACGGGCCTGGCTCCAGGGCGGGGCCCCGGTAACCCTATCCCGGGCAGGGTAAACTGTTCCCTCGGTGTCCTTTTCATAAGGGTCTTATGAATCGCTCTTTGTCTGGTCCCTCACCCAGGGCCAGTTTGCCATGGGAGACCCTACCAGGGGGCAAAAGCCCCCAGACAACATAGCCCCTGGGATCCCTGGGACACAGAAACCCCTCCACCACGATAAGGTAGCGATTCAAGGATTTATTCACATTTTACATAAAAATTATAATATAAAATACTAATGCAGATAATGTTCAAAAAGATTTTTACACATAAACATATTAACAGTGCATTAACTAATGCTTATTAACTAATGCTTAATACATATTGATTCAGGTTAACTGAGGCAGAATCTACATTTGAATTTGAGTCAACAATGAATCAGCCACTGACTGGTTATTTATTCATGTAAAAGGATTTACAGTAGAAATAATATTTACCAACAATACTGTGTCATTTATAGTAATACTGCATACATGTATTACAGTGTAATTATTTTCCAATTACAAAGAAACAGTTACAGTTTAGGCTGGAACAGATGACACATTCTTGGACTCGTTGTTAATATTATTATTATGACAATCAGTTATCACCTAGTCTAGTGGGAATCAGCAATAGAATCAGTTAATTGGTTGAATTAAATCAGGGTATCAGCTTTGATCAGTATTAAAACTCTTTAAAGTGTTTTCCCTAGAGATCCAACAGTTAACAGTAATACAGTTTCTGAAATCCAGAAAGTGAAACAACAGAGGTTGGATTGACAGAATTTCAACTAAAGCAGGCAGTGTCCTTCTTGCCCTTTGGCTACACATGGCACACACATACCACACACATACAAGTACACACAAATACAGGTAAAAACATTATGATAAATAGTGCTTTCACTGGAAGTGAGCCACAGAAATTCTCACCCACTCTCTCTTTCTGAGCAGCCAGTTAGAGAAAGTCAGAGTGGGTTGATACTGGCCATTTCCATTTAAATGTCAAAGCTCTCACCATGAAAAGTTGCTGTAATAAAAGCGAGAACACATAAAAGCAAGGGTCATAAACTTTTTCATCTGAGTGTATGTATCTGCATGTATACACAAGAGTAGATTAATACTAGTGCAAATCAAAGTATTGTACACTGTTGTTGAATACTTCAAAAACAATCTACTTAAGATCATTAAACAGAGCACTTAAACCACATGTCAGCCTGATTGGATCTTCTATTAGGTTCCAAATATCTCTGTGTGTGGTTGTTCGTCTGTATGTGCACTTAATTACTTATGTACAGTCCAACAATTTCTTTCCAACTACCTGCATTAACCAGTAACATTAAGTGACACTTGATTAACACGCCTTTCTATACTTGCCATTATGGCAAGGCTGGGATGGTCAATTTGGTAAAGTAAATCCGTTGGGCATCTTACTTTGCCTTTAGACAACAATTCTGATGGCAAAAGAGCCAAACGGGAGAGGCAAAAAAAACCAAACAAACAAAAAAAAACCACGCCTTTCAATAGGCAGCTGCAACAGGCTTTATTAGCTCTATGCAACGTTGCCTTGGCTCTAACATATCAATTAAAAGAATACATTAATAGGCGAACAAGATCCCATGCAAGAAGCTGCTATACACAACAACATCAAGCTAACAACTTAAACAATTCCTAGTATACCAACTGATACAGTGCCAGTTACAGTTACGTTGTTCTATACTATTGCTCCTAGAATGCTCTGGTAGTATCTAGTATGAGCAGCATTTTAAATATTACGCCGAATCATTTAGTGATATCAGATCTCAGCGTGAAAAGGGACAAACTCTGATGCTTTTTTTTTTTTTTTTTTTTTAGCAATGCCAGCAATAAGGGGTGGCTGTAGCTCAGGTGGTAAAGCAGGTCATCTGCTAGAAGTTTGGCGGTTCGATCCCTTGTTACTCCACTCTGCATGCCAAATGTCCTTAGGAAAGCTACTAACCCCAAGTTTCTCTCTGAATGTTAAATAGAAAGCACTTGTGCATAGAAATAGTGTTGTATAAAGTAGTTTGAGGGCACTGGGAAAGTAGAAAAGTGCTATATAAGATCCATCTCTAATCGTCTAACACAGCGGTCCCCAACCCCCGGGCCTCGGACCGGTATCGGTCCGTGAGTCGTTTGGTACCGGGCCGCGAGAGTTGAGGCTCAGGTGTGAAATGTATGGTTTTCAGGGTTTTTATCGGTTTTCAGCGTTATTTTGTTATCGTTTTTATCGTTAACTCGGTTTTCCTGGGTCTTTTCACGTGTGTTATGAATAAATCTTCTTTTTTTCGGTACCGGTACTAGTTTTATTTTGTTGTATTTATCCGCGACACCTTAAAGGCCGGTCCGTGAAAATGTTGTCGGGCATAAACCGGTCCGTGCCGCAAAAAAGGTTGGGGACCGCTGGTCTAACATACATGCTGGTTGCAACATATCTGTGATAAGCCAACATAAGCTGATAATATTGGACCACCAATATGTCAGTGAGGCTCTAATGCTGTGCAAATAAAAGGTTTTGGCAAAGCAAATCTCTTAATTGCAGCAATTAAAAAAGTCCCATCCAAAGCGAAGCCATGCCTGCCAAAACTGGCTGGAAAGGAACTTTTTTTTTTTCTGTCAGTTTGAAAAAAAGGAAGCTCCTCGTATTGATCAGCAGCATCTGAGCACACCGTACTATCCAACTGAAAATCCACGAGGAAGTCACTGGAAATAAGCCAAAGGCTTGTGCTTTCACAGGAGTGCGCTCACATACATGTACACACTCACACACATGCTTAGTTCTGTTCCCATTTTTTCATGACTTTAGAGAACTTTATTGACTTACAATCATGTTCTTAAGACTTACCTTAGTCGTAACTACTACCTGCCAAAACCTAAACCCTGTTTTCATCTTAAAAATTAATGTCTCACATAATGGGGACTCCCTTTGTAAACAAACACACACAAGACAGGCAGAAGAAAAGAGGGAGGTTTAAAGAAATGCACCTTATTCCGTGTGGGCTGCTGCGTGTGTGGCTCATTAAATTGTGACTGAAGTCGCAGCTCAGCCGCCTGACTCAGCTGAGTTTAATTAAAGCTGTCAAACAATTCTTGTGTCAGCCTCCAACACGCATATACATAAACGTATTCATTTTTACTCCCACATCCATCTCACTCTGTCTCTCTCTCATCAAAAGTGTGACATACGCATAATCAATCTCCCTTTATTTAGCCAATGCATATGACCATTTTGCTTCACTATTCTTCCTATGTCTTTCCCCAGCTAACTGCTCGATCATTGGGACTGCCGTTGTTAGCACATGCAACATGACAGAGTCAGTCTATCATACAGAATTAGGGGTGTCACAAAGGTGACAAAGTGAAGGAAATGATAAAGGTAAGTCCATCACACAACTGTTTATTAAGTGGGAACATCCAGATCCCGGGAAAAAAAATCCAAAAGCATGGTTAAAGATGGGCAAAATGCTACTCATCCAATGCCGTTATACAGAAATGAGAACATAAATGTATACAATCTGAGCTGATCAAAATAAAAACTGCACTAATGCACTATCTATTTTGGTCAGATTAACTGTAGTGTTCCATTTGTTCTTGTAAAGCAATTTTACACTTCGTTTTGAATGGTGCTTAATGTGTAATCAGTGATACAAATCCCTGTATGAGCACATGCTATCCTCTAGTGTGTAATGTAATTTATATGGATTATAACTATGAATAAAACAAACCTTATCAGATTCCACATCACAAAACATGTGCATAAATTTGCTTTGCAGATTTTGCAATAAACACATCAAAAGCCAAAAGAAGGTGAAAATATAGACTTAGTATTAACTGTTTGATGCATAAGTAGCTTTACTGATAGTGTCTAATGTAATAATGGTTTAGATTAAAAAATAGCACAAACTCTACAACTAACAATGAAAGGACTCCACTGTTTAAAATAATAAAAACTGAACTTCACCAAATGACTTTTAAATGAGCGGTTTCTCCTTCAAACACATGTCAATATCTTCAACATTAAAAGTTTAAATAACATACAGCATAAAAACACCATCTGGCTTAAATCTGGTTACTCATGTCTCTCTGGGTTTGAAAGTCAGCCTGAAACAGGACATCCGCCCAGCTGTTACTCTGACAACACTGTGACATCTGATTGGAGAGTGGTTGTGTAACGCCTCAGAAAATGGGTCTAAAGTTGGCAGTGACATACTAGAAGTATCTCCAATGTCTGGAATAACTTTAAGAGTTGTTACAGATCTTGATTATTGTGCTCAATATGGTTTTTATCCATTTCAACTGCCATTTCTGACCCTCAACACAGAGCAGAAAATACTCACCACCACAGATTCCCACCAACACACAGGGCTTACAATAAACTGCATTCTTCTCTATTAGGACTTCGCAGCAGGAGTATGGTGCAGACTGTGTTGCTGAAATGTAATACCTGAATTCCAGTTGAATGAATCCTGTACAGGAGCAGTTTTCCTACTATATGCCTTTATAGTATGAAATGGCAATGGCCATGTCCGTCTCTAGATTGGTTTGCCCTATGCTTTGGTCAAGACAGGCAATATCTCAACAAGCTGTGGGAAATTGTTTCGGACTCCTGCGGTCCCCAGAGGACAAATCCCGCTGACTTTTCTCCATATGCCACCAGGAGGTCCACTCTTGTGGTTTTGTGTGAAATATCTCTACAACTGTTGGATAAAACAGCATGACCACAGCTTCAAAATGGGATGTTTTTTGTCTGTTGTAATAACTTTGGTGACTCCGGAAAGCAAAATTGCAGTCTTTCTAAACCTTGATCTTATTTTCAGAGCCTTCTGGGTTTCACTAAATACAAAAATGTTTGGAAACATAACAAAGTCTTATTGAAGAAAAAGCCTGAACTATTATGTGCTTTTGTACTCAATTTAAGTGCTCAAAGCTCTTTTTCACCATAAGCCTCATTAACAAATACATACAGGGTGCCTTTTTCTACACCTAAATGCTTATAGCTTAACAATCAGATGATCAAGGGGACCTGGCATTTCAATTTCTTGCCCAAGGAAGTTTCACAAAAGCAAGGGTTTGAACCACTAACTTTCCAACTCTACGTCCTGAACCACAGCCATCACTAATCTTGAGGGAAAGTGTGCTGTTGATGGTATTGTGCTATTTGAGTGACAGTTAAGGAAACATATTCATGGAAGAGTGTAATTAAAGTACAAATACAGAAAACAAAATAGAAAGTTTAACTTACTGAGGTAAAGGTTAATAAACTCATAAAGGTACATGGTTTCTGGTTCCAAATTGTGACCACAAACTATGCAATAGTTTGTAAATGTTTAATAGACTACCTTTAGAGATAGGGACATGCTGAAAATGTGCCTAATTTTCCTGTATTGGATTAAAACACTCTACTCTGTATGCTGGTCCTTGCATATCAGTGCATGCAGTGTCAGTTTTATGAAAGATGACCACTACGAGTCAAAAGGGTCAAACTCAGCTGCATCACTGTATGCATAACATTGTAAGAATAAAACAAACTGTAACATCAAAACATTCTCAGACACTTAGCAATCTGCTATAATAACCCTCTCAAAATTCAGAGAATTGTCGCTATTGCTTTGATTTACCAGAGTTTGCATATCATAAATGAAAGTGTTGCAGGGACTTATTTTATTTTTTTAAACTTCATCAGTATATGAATATAAAATAGAATCCAACATTGTCACATAATTAAGCACGTCTAGCCTAAGCTTAGGCTAGATAACAAGGATAGTAGTAAAACCACATGTTCAACAAGGAAACACGTTTGAGGAAAAAATACATGTAAAAACGTGCACAAAATGCAACCTATTTACAGTAAACCAAATCTAAAAATTGGGATAACATAATAGTTTTACTGCAAATTTATTATGATTTCTGTTACGGCCCATTTTGGGGGAATTCTTTATTTCTCAACTTTTTCTACTTGATAAGTTTATAAGCAGTCTTGGTTTTAAACCACACATCGAGCAATTTTTGGCTAACCAAGACAAAGGATTACCATTGTGTAAGAAATGTGATATCTTAAATCATGGCTCCAAATGAGCAGTCATAAATCAAAAGTAAAAACTTATCTGTTTTCTTGTGACCAGACACGCCCTGAGACCACAATTCTGATACAAATACAAGCCAATCAATAGAAAAGCAGCATGAAATGATGCAAGTCTATCTAAGCTGTCAAATGGACAATCTGGATAGGTCACCAGTCTATCTCAAGTCTCTATTTAGTATATTGTCTGTTAATTTAATAAACATTTGCTTTCTGGAGGAAAACCAAATTGATACTGTTTTCTAAACCTTGAGTGGAAATGATGAGTTTTTAAAACATGCTGTAGAAAGTGATACAGTAAGGGATATGGAAAATCAATTACAGCTACACAAAATAAAATCTGTCAGATCTCGGTGCGTCTTCCTCTCTCTGCCTCTCTTGGTATCTCCCCTTTACTCCCTCCCCCTCGAGCATCACATGAGCCGCAATAGCAGAAACCTGATGAATTATTGAAGGAGACAAGACATCTTTCAAACTCACACACGCGCTCTAACACACAAACAGTAACTGTATCCCTTTCCTCAGGGGAAAAACGAGATAATGACCAATTCAATCTGACATGGTTTTAGAGACTGTAAACATCAGAGTGAGAGAAGAAGAGAAAGAGTGAAAGAGGTGGGGAAGAGATGCTGACACTGATCTAAAACTAAACTGCGAAGGTGTGAGGAAAAAAAAACGGAAACAGACTTCTCACAATTTATTCCACATTTTGATTCTCAGGTTTGGAAAGGCTTACCGTATTTTTGTTTTTCAAATGTGGTAAGCCAACTTGCATATAAAATCTAATGAATTACAATAAGTGATTATACTGCTACCAAAACACAATATGTAGCCAAACAATTCATTCCAGAGGCTGATGTGTAATTTGAGTGCTGTTTGTATGATAATCTGCATCAGTTATCACGATGAGAAAAGCGATGCGTTCATCATCTTAGTAACAACCCCTGTGATTACGGGGAACAAGCAAAGGAAGACACTTATAATCAGTCATGGCAAGAAGCTGGCTTATAAATCACAAGATATACCTCACTACATGACGGTGGAGAGAAGAAAATGTTGGTCCATTGTGTGGCAGCAAAAAATTGCACAATACAAAAAGTGATTATTATAACGGAGAAACAGTTGAACAGTGAGTATTATCTTTCTCTGCCTCATGCTCACATTTCTTCTAATTAACCCTTACTTCTTCAGATGTCCAGCAGCTTTTTTTCAGTCACATAGATTTCATGCTGCATAATTATTATAATATTATGTTTTCTTTTGACGCCTTCTACAGAACTGCTCAAAGTTTTTCTGTCTGTCAAGAGCCAGGCAGACAAATCTTGACAACTTGACTGCCAGAAAAAGTTCTGAAGTTTTCAATATTCCAGAGGAATGAACTATGTGTTACCTGAATGTTCTACACTGTCAACTTTTGGTTTAAGAATGAAAAAGCTCAACAGCTACTGAGTGAGGGTATTAACTATGGTGGGCAGATTTGAACTACCCCTGAGGATGAACATTATACCTGCTCAGCTCAGTCACTGTCAACATGTTGAGATGCTAAGTATTTAATAGAACAATACAGTCTAGCACCACCCCTCGCACAGCTATACATTCTTACAATACTATTGCATTAGACTCAAAGTAAGAGACACCAAATTAATAGGTGAAAAGGTGTGTTATTCCAAGGCTATTAAATAACCAATTAAATAACCAAAATTCAATTCAATTTTATTTATATAGCACCAAATCACAACAACAGTCACCTCAATGTGCTTTAAATTGTATGGTAAGGACCCTACAGTAATACAGAGATATATAAAGCAGATTAACAGGGATAGCTCAGTAGGTAGAGTGGTGGCCCCATGATCGGAAGGTCGGGGGTTCGACTCCACTGAACGGCTACCCTGAGGTACCCCTGAGCAAGGTGCCGTCCCTACACACTGCTCCCCGGGCGCTGCACTGGTGGCTGCCCACTGCTTCACTAGGTGAACGGGTTAAATGCAGAGGAACTTTTTCCCTATGGGGACTAACAGGCACACTTTACACTTTACTTTACACTTTACTTTTACTTTACACTTTACACACTGCCGTATGGAGAGATGCAGAGAGAGAAAAAAAACCCCAGAGGAAAAGACATCTGATCACACTCTAAAAACAGGTGCACAGTGAGGATGACAGCTTCATCAATGGCAGTGGCAACAGATTCAGCAAGAACAACTGTGACATTTATACTTTACTCGACCATTAATATATAAAAACAAACAAACAAACAACAATGGCATAAATCAATGAAAATGAAATATGGTAAAAGAAAATGAAGGGAGGGGAGGGAACAGCTCAAAGGTGTATGCATACGTCCTGCATGCATTGTAATCACATGTTAACACTAGAGATTTAGAACGTAGATTGAATCTGTTGTAGTGCTCAAATGATTAGTTGAATTATTAATTAGATGGAATCCTGCTCAATACCCATAGCCCAAAGCATTATTGAATTGGTAAGACTGTGAATCAAATAGCCAATCAAAACTATATGTGAAGAAGCGGCAAATGAAAGCAGAGAAAGCTCCACTGCTGATACAAGAATCTCTTTTAATAGGCAATAATGCTTGTGTGGTTGCTAAAATTACTATTGTGACCCATTTTTAATGATAATGATCCCGAATTTTATTTTTCAGATGTAACACTCAAAATAATGTTCAGAAAAAAAAAGGACTGAAGAGGGAATCCACCCAAATTCCATCACGTTGTTGCATTAAGGGAGGGTTTGATGGCATTCAATTAGTTTGTTTATGCAGCGATATAATTACTGCTAATGCTTTTACCTAACATTCAGAGAATGGTAAATTCACATTTCAGTCTCTAGCCTGTGAGATTTTTTTTAAATGATTATATTGCTAGCTAATGCTTGTGAAGGAAATTTCATTACATTTTTGGCACTTAGTGGAAAAGTTCTACAATCTCTTTGCATATATAACTAGACACATTTAACGGTTGTGGCAATGTAATAACTCATTATTACCTCATCTATTACAATGGTACCAAGGACAAGGGTTCTAAATGCAAGTTTTCTAATATATTGCTTAAAGGAATAGATCTAAATGTAGATCTGGTGGCATTACAGTTTTTTGTTGTGTTTTTTCCATGGTCTAGCAGTAGTCTGTCTAGGTAAATCTTTAGAGAGACGCAGACTAACCAGACAGCATCTCTTCAAAAGAATCAACAGCTTAGCAGGAGACCTTCATATCTGCACCAAATAGACCAACAGAAAGACAATCCCCACAGAGAAAGAATGGAGCTTGGAGGGGCTGCCGTAACAAAGCTGACTGAAACACACGCACACGCACACGTGCACACACACACACACACACACACACACACACACACACACACACACACACACACATAGATGATCGATTCCACATTTCTCCTATCCTTCCATGTTTGTCCATCTGTTCTGCCGGTGCTCATAGGCTTCACATTAAAGCTCCTCCTCTTCCTCTCTTCTCCTAGCATCTCTCTCTCTTTTTTCTATTTCCCCTCTCTGGTCTGTAGCCAAAATTACAGCCAGTCCTTTATCTCCCCTGCTTTGTCTATCTCTCTGTTGTACACTCCAGTATTGAGTGTACACACATGTGTGCACACACCCACACTTCACAATCAGTGTGTCCTGGTCATAAGGGACAGTGACCTTTGTCTTTCCTGTGACCGAACTGCCCTCAGCTGACTATGTATGCATGGTGTGTGTGTGTGTGTGTTTGTGTGTTCCTGTATTTTTCACTCTTATTGATTAGTGTGTGATTTGTGTGTCAGTACACACAGGCAGAAACATCAGCAAGACAGACACATGGAAA
Source organism: Copadichromis virginalis (assembly GCF_057382275.1). Taxonomy (NCBI): domain Eukaryota; kingdom Metazoa; phylum Chordata; class Actinopteri; order Cichliformes; family Cichlidae; genus Copadichromis; species Copadichromis virginalis. The sequence continues at coordinate 30,507,457 of NC_140619.1, forward strand.
CTTTAGTTTGAAGAGGTACTAGAACACATAAAGAAATGCACACAACCACAGTCCTTTAGAACAGAGATTAGAATCAGAATGCTCTCATTTGACATCAATGGCTCAAAGTGAAAAATATTCACACAGAAGTAGAGCATGGAAAAAAAATCATGGGTTGAAAGGAGCAGAAAGCATGAGAGACAGCGGGGGTTTATTTTGAAGGGCACTGTTTCATCGGGAATTAGTGGAATGTAAAAAAGAAAATGGGATGAGCCAGGAGAGAGAGAGAGAAGAGAGGATAATGAAATGCATGAAGAGAAGGTATAGAAGCAGCTGAGTAGGAGAAAAAGAAATGGAGGGCAGAGCAGAGGGGGAGATAAGAAAGAATGACAGGTGTTCAGGCAAGTCTTTGCTTAATTGACAGAAATACTGTATGTCTGCTGGGGAGAATACACTCAGGATTTATGTATGTGTGTGTGTGTGTGTGTGTGTGTGTGTGTGTGTGTGTGTGTGTGTGTGTGTGTGTGTGTGTGATTGTGTGTGTGTGTCAGAGAGAGAGAGAGGGGGGGAAGGTGAAGGTGACTCCAGGGGTTCGTCTTTTCTAAGCTACCTCTCTAAACCTCCCTACCCCTCCCCCTTGGCTGTGCAACCGACCAATCAGAGCACATGCATATACAGGCCTGCACAAACCCAGACACACCGACCAATACCATTTAATTTGGATTCAGAGGGGAGCATCCAGGTATAAATGTGTTGACTGTGAAGCAGTGTGTGGAACAAAAAAAAAATGCATGCTCAGCAAAATCCTTTCCTCCATAAATGCCAAAGGACAAAACATGTAAAACAAGCTACCAAACAAACCATTTGTGAATTTAATAAATGATAATAACTCTTCAGGTGCTTCTGTTGCAGACAAAACTACGCCACAGGCGGGATCTTTGACTGACAGTCCCGAAAATGCTGGCATCTTGGAAAACAGAATACGGATGGCATTTAATTCTCATTGTGAGAATGAGCTGAGACAGGTGGCTCTCATGTTTAAATTACAGGGCACCTACACAAGCACATACACAGGTGTTCATCATGTCTCTCCATACACCGACTAATGAATAGACAGTCTGAAGACGGAATGCATTTACACAAATACATGAGGTAATACACAGCAGACATCCAATGTCCCTCATAAATTCGACTTATTGGATTTCTGTAAACCTGACAGCACACCCTGCAGGGTGGTAGACAGGATCTCACTCTGAAAGGAATGAAAATAGTGGAAGTGGACAGCTAGTAAAAAAGCCTCCTTTAGAAAAGAAACAAACAACAGGCTCAGAAAATTGAAAACTTTTTTCTTTTTACCTCTTTAGTATAAAAGATTCCAGAATAGAAATGACAGGTTTTATTCTGTCAGGAAAAAAAGCCAGAAGAAATGGTGAGAGAAGATGACACGGTTGAGATGTAACTCCAAGTATATTTATGCATGAACCAAATTTTCAGATCAGTATGCATTCCCCAGGTTTGTCACACAAGTCTAAAAGTTAAGAAGTCTATGTCAACATACTTCCTGTACAAGATGGCATTTTTAAATCTATAACCAGAACTTTTTGTCAGTCAAAAAGTTGTTGTACATTACCTATAGCATGCTAGCAGGGGTTGTATTGAAAGCTAAGGGGCTTTTTTACTTTCCACTATAAGTGTCTATAGTGACTTGTGGCCATGAATGCAGGCAACTATAGGCACTCTGAACATGTGTTCTTTCAGATGTTATTTTCTAGTCTGCTTGGAGGACACAGTTGCAGTTGGTGTCTTTGTTTCCTAGTGACAGTGCAGAAAAGTCTGTGGTGTGCTGTCAGAGATGACTAATGCCACAGGTATGCTTGCCATGATAGTCTTTGCTCACGTAAACTGTGACGTCAACACAGCCATCTAACCATTTTTTTGTTGCACTCAACTTAATGCTTTCTGCTAATAAGCCATAAGGTCTTGCAAGTCACCCATCAGCAGAAGATGACATATGAGTAAACTAAGCAGCTGTTGAGTTTTTGCTGCAGAATGCCTTATTTTTTCCAGTTCTTTCAACAATCTCTCATTCTGCCATCTGGGGATCTCTACGCTCATGCACTGATGTTTCATTTCAGATCAACTAAGCTCATGCTCACAATATAAAAAGGCTCTTCAGCTGTAATGCTTAGAGTACATTTATTTCAATATAAACTAACCAATAACCAATAAAATCCACCTGTGATAGACTGTCTTAATCCAGAATAGCAGAACTGACCCAAACCAGCCAGCCCAACAATGTACACACTGTTTGTTGATAGCTTTCAATATTCTATAAAATTTGATTATAAAAGGATCTTTTCAGTTGCATTGTATATCTCCAATTGCACTATTTTATGAAATGTTATAAATAGATTATCCTACATTATTACCTCTATTCCCTGCAGAGGGCATCTAAGATTGTGGTCAACAAGGTGAACGCTGCTATAATTAGCCAAATGATTTAGAAAAAAATGAAGGACCATAATTATCTGCTAAAAATGTGTCTATTGACAACACTTGAGATAAGCGTCTGAGGAGAGATAGAGTGGATGAATATGTGCCACCAGTGTGATGGAAGTATGAATATTGGTGCCTCCGCTCCAGGAAATCAGCGGGGTTGCTCTTTGATGCTCTGTGGCATCATCTCTGTCACTAGGTTTGGATTGGTTAGTAAGGTTTGCAGTTTTTGCTGCTACTAATTCTACCACTGCTCCAGCTGGACCTCTCATATTCACTTTTGTCCTGACCAGAATACTTTGATGTAGCCAACAACAGAAGGCAGCTGCAGGCTTACAACAAAGTTGACCCTGTCTGAAACAGAAACACAGTTGAACCCTGTGCTGCATACAAATGTGTGTATATTCTCTGCAGCTATAGTTTATTTGCATAAGAGCTTATGAAAATTAAAATGGTGATTGCAACCTCAGGACAACTCAAAAAGGCTACTGTTGGCATAAACAACAACAACAAGTCATTTGGCAAAAGTGCAACAAAGGAGGTTTAGCAAATTTAAGGATTAATAAACAATTTAATTGGTCGAGAACATTTAGGTGTCCTCTAGCAAGCTGAACCACATCTTCAACAAATTAAAGCAATTTTTCACAAGACAGCTAATCACAATATTGTGAGTATTTGAACTAGCTCTGGCAGCAAGTCTTTCTACAGACTTCATTCTGAATATTGCATGCCATTTATTCCACAAACATGTTCTGTTGTCTGCATAAACAGCATAAATTAACGTTTGCATCATGAATGCAACTAAGGAACAAAGACACTGGAGCTACTATTGATTGAGAAAAATGCTATTAAAATGTCAAACTGTGCTGGTAAGAAACACAATTATTTTTCTACCGCATGTCATTTAACAAAAGGAGGACTAGATTAATCTGCAGCACACTTATCTCCCTACACGTTAGACCTCAGTTAGTAATGTGACTAAGCAATTGAATAAATCAATGTGTTGGCCAAACCAATACCAAAAGTGCCCAACAGCAGCATAAACTGCAGCTTTTCTTTTTCTTTTCTACGAACATTATTGCTAAGGATTGTCTTATTGCATTGGCGTCACACTGGGTTAAATATGTACACTTGGGTTTTAAGGGGTATTTATTATTTTCTTCTTTTTTTTGGGTTGTATGGAAGCCCCAAACGCAATTTCATTGTTCTTGACAATGACAATAAATAAATAAATACTAAATACTAAATCAAATCCCGTGTTCCTTTTTTTTTTTTTTTAAGATAAGCCACCTGGACATTGACTATTTAACTATTGCACCAGCTCTGCCAAGAAATGGACACTCATGCATTATGCAGAAGGAGCAAGTGGCTCATCAACAGGGATGCAGAGTGAAACATGGCAGGCAGAGGAGAACAGAAGAGAGGAGGAGTCATGGGTAAGGCCAAGGGAAGAGAAAGGGGGAGATAGGAAGGGCTATGGTTGAGGAAGCACAGGGTCATTCGCTGCTCTGCAGACAGAGGGAGAAAATGACAGAAATGGAGAAGCTTGGAAGAAAAATGTTGACTTCATCACTCAATAAGAATTGATGAAAGAGCAAAGAACTGATAGAGAGACTGACGTACTGCTATAAAAAGAAATTGTTCACAAGATTAATAAGTGGTGATAAAATTAAATTGGAAAATATAAGGATCGGGATAATTTATAGCTGATACTCATTGTTATACACTAAACTTTTTCCAGCAAGGCTATTAAACCTTGAGATATATTTTCAGAGTGCAGCTAATACATCTGTTAGCTGATATCAGCCTATTAGAGATATATTGGTATTGGCAGCTATGCTGTCTGGTAGAGATGTTTTACAGAAAAGGTGCTTGGGTTAAATTATAAACGGTGTCACCATCACCATCATCATAGTTTTCCCTGCAGAGCGACTCCAATACTGTCATTAATGACTGCAGCAAATGTACCAGAGTGTATGTCAGACGAACAGTAGAAGAATATTGGTCATTATAGCAATATATTTTCAGTATGAGCATCAACTCCCCAAAATCCAGTACTGTTGGGTTCTACTGTTCACAATAAAGTAATTATTCTTTATATACTTCGCTTACCATCTGCTTTCACTGTGATATGATAATTTTCCAAGTGCCATCCTGTAGAGAATAATCATCTTTTGTTTTTAATAATTATGTTTTTAAATAATGTAAAATATTTGTTATATTACTCACTACAAGGACAGGCAGGGTTTTTTTTTCATGTTACAATCTGCACATCATCTTCCTTCCACACTATATCAGCTCTGAGGAATGTCAGATGATTAAGACAGCGCCAGATCATCAGCTTAACATTCAACATGTTGTTGACATACTGCGTCCACCCCACCCCAAATTAAAAAAACCATGAGGGGAAAATGGAGAAACCATGGAGTCATGGTTGAGAAGAAAAGGAGGGGGGGGGGGGGGGGGGGGGGGGGAGTGAACTGGAATCATATCAATCTGTGTTTTAATTACCTGGGTTGTAAACATGATTCATAGCAGCAGTCACACTGTGGGATTGCAGTGCTATGGCTGGGGTCCTTGTTCTTACTAAAGACTTAAATAAAATAATTACATACATGACACACAGTTTCATTTAAGACTATCATTTAAGACTGATGATTATGCCAAACATTTTTTCACAGTGTTAAGTCTCCTTAGATCACTTAATTGTTGTCTAGGACCAAGTAGTTATGGTAAAATTAATCACAATCACAATTACTCTGATGAAATTAAGATTGTGCAACGTGATTGTTCATTGATTTGGGAAAAATGTGAATTTTTCAAACTTTAAAAAAATGTCTTTGAATTGATTCAACAAGATGCTGGAAGCATTCATCAGAGATTCTGGTCCATATTGACTTTCTGGCATTACACAGTTGCTGCAGATTTGTCAGATGTCCGCCCATGATGTGAATCTCCCACTCCACCACATCCCAAAGTTCTAGTGACTGTCGGGGCCATTTTGGGTAAAGTTTGAGATGATTTGAGCTTTGAGCAGCCATCAGAAGATGGTGGTGCACTGTGGTCATGAAGGGGTGACCATGGTCAGCAACAATACTCAGTTAAACTACCAACCTTCTGATTAGTATTTGAACTGCTCTGCCTCCTGAGCCACCACAAGCTTAGAACACCTGGTATTCCCAGGCAGTCTCTCATTCAAGCACTAACTAGGACTGACCCTATTAAACTTCCGAGATCAGATGAGATCAGGCATACTCCAGGTTAGGACTGCTCGATTATGACAAAAATGATAATCACGATTATTTTCACTGAAATTGAGATCTCGATTATTTGACGATATTTATTTAACCCTTTAAGACCTACTATAGAACCAAGTCCACCAGAGCTTATATTATTTTTTTACATCTTGTAGTGCCATTTGTGGGAGCATTTCAAGTTGCTATACAACTGTTATAGCCCATATTTTAATAATATGTATGCATTAAGTCCATAGTAACTACATTAATTGCAAAAAAGTGCAATAAACTACAAAAAAATTGAAAATCGTTTTTGTTTTGTTTTTTACATATATTTCTACTTGGAGAAATTTAAGAGGTTTATCCCTCAAAACTTTAAATACAAAAAAGTTGCAAAAAATAGTTTACAACAACAGGAAATTTATTTTGAGTGTCTTCATAGTTTTATTTTGGAGATACACCAATTTTTATATACTGCAGGAAAAACGAAAAAACAATCCTATGATGCAAATTTGCAAAGAAAACAGCTGGTGCATCAAAATAAACTATTTCCAGCTGTGCAATTCGAGTTCTAAGCATCCCAGAAACTATTCAGAAAAGTCAAACATGACCAGTATAGGCTTTTAAGGCCTACAAGTAAAAAACTACATTTTCCGCGAAAATGACGTCACTTCCGGTTTCGGGCAGGAAATGGCAGACATGCGATAGTTCGCGCTGACGTCTGTTTCACTGTGGGAAGTGTTACGAACAGCTGATCGGATCGGCAAAGCGTGTTTCTGGAATATTATGTTTTTGTTCCTGCAAGCGCTTTTTATGCAATTTTTGCAAAGCTATATGTGGAAGAAAACCGTGACCGAGGACAAGCTGATGGCATCAGATGTAAGTACAACTCCTCCGGTTTCATATGCAAAATAAATTATTGCGCTAGCTTACACGGTTCAGGTTCTACAGGGATTTAAAAATAGTTACACAAAACGGAGCGTGCTGCTCTGACCGGCTTTAAAGGGTTAACAATAACAATGTATTGAATAATGACTTTAAAAAATAATATAAAATAGTGTGCAACACCACTGAAGTTTTTTTTACCTCTCTTTTCAACCAACAGCAGTCACTCTCCTCTCCAAATAACTTCTGCTTAGCTTTCCGAGCTTCCCTCGGGTCCTCTTAATCAGCGGTCTCCAACCTTTTTTGCGCAACGGACCGGTTTATGCCCGACAATATTTTCACGGACCGGCCTTTAAGGTGTCGCAGATAAATGAGGGAGGGGCTAATAATCGGCTCAGTCATTTTTAATGATCGTTGAAAGCCCAGATCGTAATCGTGATTAAAATTCGATTAATTGAGCAGCCCTACTCCAGGTGGTACGGCCGGAAGAATTGCAGCCTGGGTTTCCAGTTCTTAGCTGACTGCTGCTGTAGCTCAGTAATACTACAGACTACTCTGCATAGTCTTCTGCATATGCCTCGGTTGTAATGAGTGGTTATTTGAGGTACTCTTGCCTTCCCATGAGCCTAAAAGCATCTGGCCATGCTCTTCTGGCCTCTAACATCAACAAGGCATTTTTGCTCAGAGAACTACCTCTCACTCAATATTTTCTCTTTTTTGGACCTTTCTCTGTGAACCCTAATAATGTTTGCATGGGAAAATCCCAGCAGATTAGCAATTTTTGAAATACTCAGACCAACCCATCTGGCTTCAACAACCATGTCACATTCAAAGCCACTTAAATCACTTTTCTTCCCCATTTTGATGCTTGGTTTGAGCTTCAAAAAGTTATCTTAACAATGCTTACATCCCTAAATGAACTGAGTTTCTGCAATATAATTGGGTGATTAGATATTTGAAATATTAGCTAAACACGTGTACCTAATAAAGTTGCTGGTAACAGTATAAAATAACTAGAAAAATAAAAGCTAGATAAAACATTTGAGCCTGACTGGGAACGTTATGCTGTAAAGGCGCTGTAAAAGCCACTGCTGTAAAAAGAGGGATGTGCTCATTTATAACACAAGACAAAACTAGAGCATCATAGCAAAATGGATTGTGGCACAATGTCATCTATGTTATTTTGTTTTCATAGTTGCTAGGACCTATTGAAGCTCAAACATATAGCTGAAAATAAAATCTGATTTATTGCCCAACCCTAGTACTGTCCCTGAAGATCACAATTTCCGCAGTCATCAAATTTAGACAGTTGTTTTATAGTTTGAAACTGATTCATACAGAGCAGTCTTCTTACTGGCGGTGATATTAAAGAGTTTGGTGCCAGACACAGGAGGAGAGAAATCACTAGGAATAAACTGTGAAGGAAAGAAGACACAGTTGGACAAATCGCAACCAGCAGGTTTCCCAACATGATAGGTGTGACAGTACACTCACACACAGGGACACAAAGACACATGTAAACACTACAGCAGCTCCCTCATTTGGTTAGTTGCACTGCTTGAAATATTAAACGTACAGTAAATGTCGCAGCCTTTCCCCCCTATATATTTGCTCCTCATTTCCCCTCCTTTTCCTCCTTTTCGTCTCCTGTCCTCAGCTCTCCACTGACAGTTTCCTGTTAATGACTCTCATTTGCACAGGAGACCAGAGAGTGGAATAAAGTGGACACACACACACACACACTGCAGGTAGTAGAGCTCAAACTGAATGTATACTGCAATGACCACCTCTCACATCACGGTAACAGTACTATGTGGGGAAGGCCAGCTCTAATAAGGCCAAAGTTACCCCTCTGTCTGCTGAAATCTCTGGGGATTGCAGAAAAGCGCATCATGATGTTAAGAGTATGGCAACACTGCTGTTACTATTGGTCTGGTGATGTGTGTTAGTTCACATTAGGCCAAACCTAAAACATTGGTGGAAGAGTTTGCATCTCAAAATACTTAAAGAAGAGCACAGGCTTTTCCTAATTATTTGAAGAACACGTGTCATGCATCAAGACGTCTGGGTATCCAGATTTATTCTCACTTAAATTATTAAAGATTGCTTGAGAGGTATCTTAACCCATTTAGGGCTCCCCCAGCAGACAGCTGTGTTACACACATAGAGATGGAGGCCAAGCATTTTCCAATAATAGGACGCTTTAGAACTGTTTGATCATGCAGAGTTGATAGAAGATCAAGACAGAGTCCCAATACAGTAGGAACACGGCAGGTTATAGTTAAGGTGCATTGGATACACTTTAATATCTGTTTTAGCAGCTTTAAAGCTGGTAAATTCATGCTGTCAGAAAACACTGCAAACATTTATTTTCAGGTCTGTGTTGAAGATGTGAGACTGCACATTTTTATGGCTTTGTCTTCCATGAAATGAGAATACTATCCAGGATTTTCACCTTACCCTTCAGGAAACATGCCCCTTCGGTTCACCGTTTATGTGCACAGCTTAAGAACACACATACCTCTGCATATAATAGCTGCTACATAAAGTTTGCATTAAACATTAATATTGTTTTAGGTTAAACAGAAAAGGCTTATGGATAAAAAATAAATAAATAAACATTAACTGCAAAGGTGTTTTGTATGTTAAAATCACATAGCACACGCCCATGTCTTCTGATCCCAATGAAAAATGAGATTAATTATTGTTAATGAAAGCCCTATATAACAGAATGACACCCTATGAGTTTGTGACAGCATTACCAGAAGAAGAAAAAAGGCAGTTCAGTAGCAATATCGTTCAATCAATCAAAGCAAAAGCTGGCAAGAATTCTTCCCCGTCATGTACAGAAGTGCAATGTCTGTCGATAAGTCTGATTGGCTTTCAGCCGGGGTTTGAACCTGCTGAGTTTCTACAAGGTGGATTATGCCTGCTGGCAAGTGCTCAAGTACTCACAGGGTGTATCAAGGGTGCAGTGTGCTCTCTCTCTCTCACACACACACAAATCCAAACAGATAAACACAAACACATGAAAAGATTCGCATTGAAGCTAATTAAAACGCCGCTTTTGGCTAGATGTTGTGTTTCTCAGAGCAACTCACATCTCTGAATCTGTTCCAGGATCTGTCCTTATACTGAGCCACGGTTCCCAGCCATTTCTCATTATTGTTAGCGGAGACCACCGTTTCTCTGCTCAGCAAGAGAGCCACGACAGGTAGCAGAAAGAAGAACATCTTCTGAAAGGAAACACAGAAGAGAAGAGAGAGAGGAGAGAGGCGGGGGTAAGAAAAGAGTGAGAAAACACATGGGGAGCGGAGGATGCTGCAAAGTGTAGATGAAGTGAGATGGAGCACTTTAGAGAACACACAACTCTCACGCTGTGACGCATCATGGGTCAGAATGTCACAATGAAGCAACAAACGGACCCCCACTGAAAGACTGCACGGGGTGCAGAGTGATCATTTCATCAAACTGCTGAGGCTCCATCTAATCGGATTATAAACACTGGAGAGTTGTTACCGCGGCAGATTGGGCACAGCGTAACATTAGCTCGCGAGCTTCCCATCTGCTAATTAAAAAACAGAAAAGGGGGAAAAAAGCAATTATCGGCGTCAACACAATTGCTGCCCTCACGGACCTTTGTCTTGGCTTTCAGCTGCTTTCTCTCAATATCACTTCAAATTTAGATTTCTTTTCAAATTCACACCAGCGACGTGACGCAGTGAACTGCCCACCTGGAATAGTTCGTTGGTGTCCACTTCTGATTCCCGGGGTAAAATAAGTCCACAGCCCCGGGCACACTCCGGTAGAACCCGACTGCTTGTGGGATTGACGGCAAAAGCGAGCAGCGAGGACTAGAGGACCGGGCGCTTTCTCCTCCTCCTCTGTCAGGAGACACCGCCTCCTCTCTCTCTCTCTCTCCCTCTCCCTCTCTCCCACTAACCGTGTCATTGATTTTCATCAGGGGATTTTTTTCTGTGTTCACAGTAGAGCGCAGGCAGGATTTGCGAGGCACGTCAAAGCGCTGTTTGGGTGTACATTACAAACACAAATTTCTTGTCAGTCGCGCGCATTTGTTGTGGAATTCGAACTCGTGTCCCCGTAGTTAATACAATTATATTACATAAGCCACAACTGAGCAGTGCTATGTGTGTCTGAGCGTTCAACGGCTTCATTTCCTATGGAGGATGCGCACAGACGGACAGACGCAGGGCCCTCTTTTTAAATGAAAGTACACTTCATAAATAGGGCGCATAACCAGGGCTTTATTTTCCCGGGTATGTGACAGTGTATCTGTAAATTATTAATCGACTACTCTGTTGTGCCTCTCTTTGTAGTGAAAAGTTACTGTCGGGTTCTGTACCTATGCTGATGTGAGTAACAGAAATACACTCCTCTCTGTGTGTTCTGTTCTGTTTTGGCGCAGATAAAACCAATGAAAGGTTTAGAACATATCTTTTATCTCCGCAAATTCGTGTACTCTTGCTGATGCTGCAGTCGTTTTCACGAAATAGGCTGCTACGAGGATTAATAAGGTTGTCAAGCAGTAGTCAGTAGAGAAACTGTTCCTTTATTTTGCAGTTCTTTCTCGAACAGTCTGTTTGGGTTAGGTGTTTCAGGTGCTCCCTCCCCCCCCAAAGCTAATAAAGTCGGAGATTCCTGTATTTCACTTACTAGTGTTAAAAATGTGGAATTTAGAAGAAATGTTACATCATTACATATGTTACATATGCTATATTTTTAAAGGCAGTTATCCAGTAGCAATGTGCCATGCTGTAAATTTTGTTATGATCTGTTACCAAGTAAATACAGAGACAGGATTGACGATACCAATACCGATACTTTTAACTAATAAAGGCAGCTTATATAGGGGAGATATCATTGGTTTACTATAGCACACCCCACCCCAAAATTAGTTCACCATCTCAGTGGTGTTTAATACTGTAAATATCGGTATCAATCTGATAAGTAAAGTAAATACAGAACCAGTAGTTCTGATACCAATACCAACACTGAAACTTTTAAGCTCTAAAGGCAGATCATGTAGGGAAGAATCATATTCTGTGTCACATTCTGAATCCATTTTCAGGACCATTTAATAACTGTGATTTTTACTTTTGACAGTGCAATAATTAAGTAACACAGAAAAAAACATCTCTCAGCTTTTCATGTATTTTGAAACCTTTTTTTTTAGACCTGGAATGTAAATGTGCCCGTCTTGAAAGCACTTTGGGGCAAGCTCTGTTGTTTAAGTGTGTTACATGAATAAAACAGACTTGATAAAAACACATGTTTATTAGATTCAGGCATTTTTCACATTTGTGTTAATTAGTAAAATATGAATAAAAACATTTATTTCACACAGTTTCATAGACTGAATATTTTATTTGAATACCTGAATATAGTCTATAGGCAATCAGTCTGCTAAAGTAACAATTACGAAGACCAGTGACACTTTAACACTCCTGAGTGAAACATGACTTTCACCACTGTCTGAGCTACCTGGATAGTCTTTGCCTCTCTGAAAGGACAGTGACAGTGACCTCTGTCTCTGTGCTGGGTGTCTGGGTCTGTCTGAAGGATTCCCTTCCTCCTCTCTTCATTTCTTTTGCTGCTTATTCCAGGACAAAGCCCTCGTTTTGGTCTTTCATTTATTTATAAGTCAGGGTTGTTGCCACAGTAAAGAATTTTCTTCCAACACGCACCACTTTTTTAAAGGATTTTCATTTACTGTTGTAAAGTGCCTCTACACGATGCTCCACTTTCTCAGTCACTGTAACCAACATGTTGCTGCTCAGTGCTACTGAGTTACATGACTGCAGGACATCTAAACAGTAGTGAAGGGAGCAGGGGGTGGAGCAAAGTGTGCTTGCATGAGAGGAGCTTTATTTGCACAGACATATCTCCTGTGTAATGAATGACTAAACTTAGAAGAGGCAAACAAACCAAAGCATCAATCTTATTATGCTAGTATCGATCCAATATCAATATCAGCGTTGATACTGATACTACTGGTACTCGGACTGAACTGCCCACCTCTATTATCCAGTCATAATTAAACTAAACTAAGGAAATATATTTTCTTAGAAGACCCAGCTATGTTTTGGGGATCATTGCAAATATTTTCCAAAATGAAGTCATTGTAAAGCATAAACAATCAAAACAAAGAATGCAAAAAGTAGGAGCAGAAGAATCATATTAGAATCCAAAAAATATTGCTTTTTTATATGTAAAGCTGCTGACATTTAAGTTTGAGTTTTTCTGTTCTTTATTATGAAAAGCAAGCCCCTCTCGAAAATCCAAGCATGCCATTCTGCATCATATGACCTCTTATGGAGGTTCAAGAGACATACATTTTGAATACTTGTGTCTAAGATCTTTTTGTTTGGGAACGTTATAAATATTCAAAATTGTCTCTGTGTATGACAGGACAAAGGTGAAGATATATGTAACACTGGTTCTTTATTATATTATTGTAGTTTTGTCAGATGTGATATATAAAACTTTAGACTTGTTCAAACAATACAAGAACTTTGTGAAAAAAAAAACATAGTCATCAGTACCTTCTCTTGTGGATTCACATTTTTTATATATAGTGCATTTTCAAAAGTCTCAAGCCACTCCACATTTCTTTATATTTTGCTAAAAAAAGAAAAGAAAAGAAAAAGGAAATACGGTGCAGCAATTTATTTAAACACATACAAAAATGGAAATACTATATTTAAAGTAAAAAATGAATTTGTAAATTCTAACAAGCAGTATTTGTTATGCGATTTTATTTTTCAACACATCCTGAACTCTCCTTGACAGGTATGCTGGTAATTTCTTTAAGTAGTTTCCAGAAAACGTGAATCATGCTCTTCAGCCTTTGTTGGAAATATCTTTGCTCTTTACTGGAGAATAGAGTATATCTGTTGGTCCAACCTCAGATTCTGGAGGAACAATGCAGTTGTGGAAAGCTGGACCAATTCTTTATCTGTTCAAGGATACTCAAAGGTGTCTGGGAGCTTGCCCACCCAGTTTTGTTGACTTGGTGAAGGCACAGCCATGTCTGTATCCATGTCCTGTTCTGTTGTACAATATGGCTATCTGAACCCTGTACAATAACATAAAGAGCTTGGTCTGCATTACTCCACAAGTGATATTCATTCTTTGGTGGGTGTTGGACTCTGCCAGTGCAGCTATTGGTCACTAATTCTGTTCATAATTTTCATAGACAGGATTTCTAGGCACAGTGATTGCCACGGTGCATGGGGTGGACCAAGTGGAGCAGACAGAAGTGAGGAGGCGGAACTTGAGTTGCAAACCAAAAGCGAGCCTTTATTGTGGCTGAAAACATCAATACAACTCAAACGAAGACAAACATGGGTGAGAGCTAACTGAAAACCTACACTGGGAAAACTAAGATAACTGCGCCAACAGAGACGATACCGAGGAACTATGAACACAGGAAGACCGAGGACTTAAATACACACATGAGGTGATCAGGAGAACTGGCGACACATGAGGACACAGCTGAGTTGAATGAACATAATGAAACACAGGGGCGAGTAACACTGGACACACTAACATGAGACAGGGACCATCAAAGTAAAACAGGAAACATGACAGGCACAGACTAGACACTGAACTAACCTAAGAACAAACTTTTAACCAGAATAACGCTGAAATTTAGGATTAAAATATTCAAAACAGGAAAACTAAAGAATCAGAAAATAAACCATAATACAGAAAAATACCAAAATACAAGAAACTGAAAATGCTGGGTCAAAATGACCCAGAACCGTGACAGTGATGGGCAGATGGTATCTGGTTAATTGGTCTTAAGATCTCGTCTCTGCTTTTAAAGAATGATGTGGTTTTCTGGCTTCATTAAAGAATAATCTCCAATACACTGGGGCAGCTTTCAGCCAAGTGTGAAAGGGCTGGGAGGAAAGTAGCACCTCAAAGTTTGACACCATGGTCCTCAGTTGCAAAAGGGTTTAGTGCCCACTTCAGATTGGGAATGAGTTACTACCCCCGATGAAGAGAGGAGGTCAAAGCAAAGCTGGCAGTTTACTGGTTGATTTAATCTCTTGCCTTCACCTTGGTCACAAACTCTGAGTAGTGACCAAAAGAATGTGACCAGGGATACAAATGGTGACAAGGATGCCTGCTAATCTTCTAGGTGAGATTTTCTGGGGATGTCCCACTGCGAGGAGGGCCTGAAACAGATCCAGGACACGCAGGAGAGATTTAGTCTCTCAGCTGGCTTGGTTCTTGGTGTCTCTGCTTAGATTAGTGGCTTTACAACCCAGACCCAGATTAGAAAATGGAAAAAACGATGGCTCATTTTTCTGGTGTAACTTGAAGTCTTAAGTTTTAGTTAACTTTATTAATAATAGGATCTTCTTTCAAAACATATTTCTTACTCTTGTATTGTGTACTGTGAAAGCTGAATTGAAAAGTCCAATAAGCAGCTTATGAGCTAAATGATTATGAAACACTTGAGTTTGACATTTAGGAGCTCATACAAGACATTTATATGCAATATAAATTAATAGTTATGTAGCTTGTGTTAAATGGTACTCTGACATTTATAGTAATACCGGGTAAAGTTGGAGCAAGACTTGGAAATTAGATTAAGCATTTGTCCTTCAGCTGCCAAATGCCATTTCTTTAGCCTTGTAACGTACACTGAGAGAGACTCTACAAGGTACACAACAATAAACACCAATAAAGATACATTTTCACCAAAGTTAATTGTTTACATTAAGGTTGGATTTTGCAATACATTGTAACATTTTTCATTAAAAATACTGATGTCAATGATTGCACATTGTAGGTATGTTAAAAAAATACTAAAAGAATATCTGAATGATGCAAAAGAAACATGGTTGAATGGATGAATGGGCAAGAGATGTGAAAAGGCTTTTACCAACCCTTTGCTCAAACACATGCTTGGAAATAAAAGCCATGGTGACATATTCACTGTTTTGACAGTTGGTCATTGTTATTGAGTTGTTATACCAGATTAGTCATGTCACCCCTCTCTGTTTTTAAAAGATACAGTCCAGGCTCACTTGAGTCAGATATTCTGACCCAAACCCCATTGTGCGAGAGGCAGGAGCAGCTGGGAGATAAAGTACAAGTGTGGCAGTAGGAGAGCCAATTTTGAATAATAAAGATCAAAAAATATGAAACAAAGCAAAGGGAAGCAGGGTGTCCCAGCAGTAAGTTTATAGTCACGCAGCTCCCACACAGTAGTTGCAGATGGTGAAAGAAAAAGAAAGATGGTGTAGAAAAGGAAAACAAGAATGATGAAACAAAATTAAGCTTCTGTGTGTACGTGCGTGTGCGCGCATAGGTATGTTAGAGGCAAGTGGGAAAGAGATGAGAAGGGGAGGCGTGCAGAAGATGTTTAAAAGTAGGAAGTGTGGTGTGTTTCTTAATGAGCTTCGTGTCTGTAACATTGGCAGGGAAACTCAGTTTCACTCGAATGACTCCAGAGAAAGGCTCTGTCAGTCTGCCTGAGCACAGACCGTAATCATAAACCCTATCAGCTTCTGAGATCCTACCTGCCTGGGTTGTCCCACTGTGCGAGGTGAAAAATGTTAGCAAATATGGCATTTCCATCACACAACAATTCACATCTCTGCTCGGGGCTCTTGGGGGCATTTATAAATCCAATTACACCTCTGACGTTCCACATAGGATGAAAAGAGAAAACTCAGAGCATGAAACATACCAGCAAATTGGATGAGAGTATAAATGTCTCAGCATCCCAATAGATATTTTTATATGCTATATAGATATCCTAATCAGTTCCTCATCAAGACTTCAGCGCCAGTACAATGTGCATGCTGTTGACATGCCCAATGAGAACACAAGTAATTTAGCATCCAAATAATAATGAGATAATGTTCAGCATGTAAGTACATGAAATTACCATAGACTCTTTTAGAAACAACCTCCAGTCAGCTCTCATATTTTTCTCTGTCATGCAGGCACTATTGCAATTGCATGTTATCTTTTTCAAAGCAAAATTATGGATGTCTCTTTTTGTCACTTCCCTCAGAATCTGAGTGGAAAAGTAGGTTTGTCAAGGCTTGAAAACGCCTTGACAAACAAACATTAGAAAAGCACATTTCTTTGTGGAGATGAAAAGTAGTTTTGGCCTCAGAAATAATAAGGGAAAATTTAAGAAATTAAGGGAAAAGAGTTGTGAACTTTGTTTGGTCCCAGCAAACAATACAGATATTGGATTGTCAAGGCAACTGTGGAAAAAAAAAAAATTTAGAAACCAAGTTATTGGATTTTAACCAACCGGTTTTGATTGAACTGGTTTTACATTTCTAGATGAAGACATCTGTTATGTTACTTTCACAATATTTAAATCACAACCTCACAGAAGAACTGTGACAGGTAAACGCTGCATGTAAGGCAGCTCCCCAATCATCTACTTAAACTAAACAATTAAACAAGGATTACACATTGATCATTCAGTTTTAGAGATGCTGGGAGGTGGATTTTATTTACCTTTGCACAGAGCTAAGTTGGCTCTCTGATCTTCCACACTTTGTGCTAATTTAAGTTCATTTGCTGCTAGAGGTAGCTGCATGTTTAACTTTCTCAGTGAGCAGGGAACTGCAGGCAGAGGACTGCTTTCCATGGTGCTGCAGGCCAGTGGACTATTGATTGACATTCAGTGGAAGAACAATGATGACCTGAAATATTGAACTACATTTCAAAATTTGTCGGTACTATTTATCCAGCGACACTATCTGAAAAGATATTGTAGACCTGTGTGGGAGCCCAGCAAAGGAGCTCACAACGTGACACCAGATTACTGATGGCTTACTATTAAAAAGAAACTTGGATTCCTGAAAAAGGCATGTCATCATCATTACTGTCTTACATTTCTAGCTTGACATATTATACTAAGTCTGGCAGTGACAAATGTAGATGATAAGAAAACAAATCAGGTATGAGAGAAAAGCAAAACAAAAAGGATAAGTAAACAGAAATACACTTTTGCTCAATTTTAACCTAAGTATGGCATAATATAGAACACTAGCAAGCAAGACGAGCCACAGACAGTAAGGCAGACAGCATGGCTGGTCAAGGACAAGAAGGCTAGTAGTGAATAGGTAAAGAGCCACCTTAATGGCATTCAGTAAAAATACAGAAAATACTTAACAAGCTTTAATAGCACTGCAGTCTGTCTGCTATTCAGGGTTCAAAGATCCCCAAATGGTTGAGCTGATATTCCACGAGGAGGACACAACAAAGGAGAAAACAGTATAGTGTTACCAATAAGTCATGGAAGAGAGAAGTTATCTTCCCACTGCAGCCCTCTGTTCGGACACAACAAAAAGAGAGATGCACTCCAAGGCAGCACAGCATCGAAAACTACTGGGCCTCCCTCCAGGGTAGCTGTGAAGAGGCAACACACAAGGTGACCAAGGTTTCTTGACTCGGGCAGTTAGAAGAGTCTTTCTCAGGAGGGGTTACTCTCCAGAGAAACAGCAGCACCCTAGAGAGGCATCTTTGACACCATTTACTGCACTGGATGAAAGCAGTGCATTTTCTATCCCTCTTCACACAACTTTTAGAGAAGTTTCCTCTCATCACGAGTTTGAGTTCAGGTAATAGAAAAGTTATACTTTTAGTTTATTGCTATGCTACGGAGCCCCCCAGGGGACATGGGAAAAAAAAAAATTAGGGAGGAAAAAAAAAATTAAGACGGACTTTTGCGAGATCTCGCAAAAGTATTGCGAGCGCTCGCAAAAGTATTGCGAGATCTCGCAAAAGTATTGCGAGCGCTCGCAAAAGTATTGCGAGATCTCGCAAAAGTATTGCGAGCGCTCGCAAAAGTATTGCGAGATCTCGCAAAACTCCAACAATGGTGGCAGCTACTTAGTTGTAATATTACTCTTTCTGGGTCACAAAATACACTTTTAAGATATTTTGAGGCGTGAATGTAGTTGTGTAAACGTCAGATACCTGCTCGGTTTACAAGACATCACATATTTGCAAAAGAGCTCTGACGTTTTTGGAGATCTGACACCCACTAGCTCGAAGCTAACGGGAGGTCGAGACCTACTACAGCCGGGAGGAACACCGCTTTCCCGGCACATCGTGCCTCGACCTCCCGGTCGGCTTCGAGCTGGCGGCCACTAGCTCGAAGCTAACGGGAAGTCGAGACCTACTACAGCCGGGAGGAACACCGCTTTCCCGGCACATCGTGCCTCGACCTTCCGGTCGGCTTCGAGCTGGCGGCCTCCGAAGAATGCGGCTAAAACTTTTGTGAGATCTCGCAATACTTTTGCGAGCGCTCGCAATACTTATTGCGAGATCTCGCAATACTTTTGTGAGCGCTCGCAATACTTTTGCGAGCGCTCGCAAAAGTCCGTCTTAATTTTTTTTTCCTCCCTAATTTTTTTTTTTTTCCTCCCTAATTTTTTTTCTCCCATGTCCCCTGGGGGGCTCCGTACTATGTCATGTTCCTGGATGGACTGTGTCTTTAGACTTGGATTATTGTTTTTTGCTGAATTAAACCTAACAAATGGTCCTTCACAAATGCATTTTTTTGTTGAAATGCTGGTTGTCAGCATGCAGTCACACAGGACAGCAAAAATATGGTGTGATATAGACCTAAGAGATAAACTAAACTATGTGTCAGACTTGCCAGGTAATGTTGGTAAAGATTCATCCTTACTGTTAACAAGATACTTTTAATGTCTCGTTTTCTTTCTTCCAACTGTGCTTAAAAAGTTAGATGTGTAAATGTTCTTGAGTACATTTCACAAAAATACTCTTTCAAAAAAAATAAATAAATAAAATTGGTGCTACTTCTGATGAAGGATGACAGACTTCAGTTATTAATGTGTTCAGGCTTATTGCATTAAAACTTTTATAACAAGACAACATGAGATGCGTAAGATAAGATAATCTTTATTAGTCCCACACGTGGGAAATTTGTAAGTTTCTGTTATGGGGGATCCCATATGGAAAAGAAATAGTAAAAACTTATAAAAGACTTGCATAAGATGTGGCCTACTTCATATAGTGAATCATATAAGGCTTATATGATTTACTCATGAAAGTGGCCACTGCTTCCTCTACCTACAGTGATAGAGGAAATTCTGCAGCTGGCTATAGTGGTGGGGTCAGAGCTGCCTCAGAGTGGGAGGAAATAGATTACCCTTATCAAAGTTTTCTCAAAGGAAAGTTGCAGCCATGAAAGCTAATTACACTGTGGCTCCACAGGGAACAACTACAGGATCTACTGATTTCCTACATTTTATTATCTCTAAGCTTTGCTGACAGGATTATGTGCACAAAGTGCTACTCATGGTCATATTTCATATGTAGTTACATTACTTTATGTGTGATAGCATGTGCAGTGTGCTTTCACTGCAAATCTTCACTGCAGGCACAGGATTTGGCGTCCTTATTATGGATCTACTGGGCTGCTGCCAATATTTAAAAGAGATAAACAAAACAAAGAAGAAAAGAAAGGAAATAGAGATTGTAGGGAAGAAGGATGGTCCACAAGGAAGACATGAGCAAAAAGTTTATCTGAACCAGAGACTGTATATAAAATCTGGATGCAGCCATCTATACATTGCTGACTAATGTTTTGAAACCTTGCGTTCATGATGTGGATGCTGAAGTCGTACGCGGTAGCGAACTGTTAGTTACAGTGTAGCTCGCTTTTTCATCTATTTAACCCCAATTGACCATAAATTTGAAAATGAATGTAATTTTTTTTCTACACATGATGTGAAATTAGAAATTGAGATTATAAACTTATTGGAAAATGGTTTACCAAGGTTCCAGTATAATAGTAATGAAAGTTGAAGATTTTAACCATCTTTTTTTGTTTTTTGTATCCATCAGGAGGTGGGTAGGGATCCAGGGGACTCTTCCAGCCAGTAGAAGCAATGCAGCTTAGAGGTACTTGCACACTGGATTTACTTTTCAGACCCACGTGATCTTTAGTCTTTTGTCCACACACCATCCCTGCAGAGAACTAGTTAATTATCATCCAATTAATTTTCAGAAACAGTTCTCCTGACACGTTCAAATCTGTCTAATATGTGTGAACTTGCTCTAAGCTGTCTCTTTCACCACTGAATAAATCAGTCATTCCTTCAAACGTTTGACATTGACAATGATTGACTACCAATTAAAAAGACTTTTCTCTTTCTCTGTCTTTCAGTCCATCTCTACATGTCTTTCCCTTCATTTTCCTTTTGTTCAGGTCAAAATAATTCCAGCAGAGCACTCTTAGCATTTTGCAGTCAATCTAAAAGACAACATTTTGTCACGCCTGATGGAAAACGTATTAATATTCCAAAAGGAGGCATCTGAGAACCGACCGGCAAAGTTCAAGTGCAGCCTGACACACTGATCACTTATGCGAGACAAGTGATAAAATTGTAGATATGCATAAAAAAAGATCATTCGATTTTTGAAATAAAACTATTTAATAGAAAAAGTAAGTAGAGAAACCATGTCTCTTATCTCATCCTAATGCTATATTTGCAGTATTTCTAAAGTAGCTGCACTTGTAACTCCTACCTTAGTTGTGTGACGATGCTTGTTGCACAGGGGCGTGGATCTTTTGTTTGTCTTTTGCTTTTTTGCAGCTGAACTACATGGGAAATCCAGAAAAAAAAACCTGTGGATCTTGCATTAAAACTTGCAGTAATCACTATGGAAGAGGAATCAGATTTTACTCCAGTGCAAGTGGAGCATTTATGTGGAGCCATGTTAACGTTTGGTTTACGTTTCTATAATGGTTTGACTTGTAAATCTGTGTTATCAGAAAATGGGCCCACAGGGCACATAAAATCAGCTTATAGTCTTGTTTTTGCGCAGTCTCATCTCATTTGTGGAAAATGAAAAATGAATGAATGAAATACACAGCCCTTTGGGTATTTTAAATGACTTCATGTCTTACTGTATATTAGAGCACACCCTTGGTGATGCTGCTGCCCCGTGACAACACTGTATCTAAAATAAGTCAGCTACCTTTCTCACTTTATGAATCATGTTATAATAAACTTATTTTTTCTTTTTCCTCTCTCTTTTTTATGTTTCCTTCCTCCTTTGACTGCAGTGATTTTACTTTACAGTATATTCTCTCTTTTTGTCGATAGCCTTGGATTCACTTGAGCTTTTCTCCCACTTCAGTTATATTCCTGCACTTCTTTCAAGTGGGCGATCACACAAGTGGGCGATCTTCCCTCTTACTCATCGTTTGCTTTAATTACCCTCTTTGGCCCATTCTTTGTCTCTGTCAGAGTATTTAATTTTTTTCCTTTTCCTGTCCGCCTTTCACCCCTTTCACCCGTGTAAACACATAACAATATCTCAAGTTTATTTCATGTACTTTCCACCCTCTAACTTTACATTACATCCCCACATTTCAATCTCTTCCACCTAATTCTCTGTAGACATCAAATAGAGGATAATGGCTCCCAATAATTCTCAGAACTCCCTCGTATCTGTTTCTCTGGGTGTGACCCAAATTGTTTTGGAGAGGCATGACATGGCTACTGGTGCCAGAGGTCCTTTTGTTGGGCAATGATTCAGAAAGCTGTAAACATTCATGCACTGAAACACACACAAATAGTCAGAGAGACAACACAGCCTTTTTTGTGCTCCATAGCAGGGTGAGTCAATTGTTGGCCTTGTGAGCATCATCAAATCCTTTCCAAGCTAGAGGAGTGATTATACAGTCACAGCAGAAATTACAGCTGCTCAGCAGAGACAGCATCACTGTTGACAAAAAGTTGAACTCTTTAGAAGATTATTTGGAAATTTGCAACAGACTAGTCTCACGAGAACGTTAAACATGACATCTCCTCTTAAACAACACAATGCCCATTGCTCCATGGAGAGAGAGAAGGAAAAAAAGACATGACCAGATGAGAAGTGGACTCCACTATACACTATGAATAACCTATGTTTTATTCAGATTTAGGGGAAGCAATAAACTCTACCCGAGGCACTCACTTGGATGTTCTCTATTCTCTTATCACACTAAGAAATAACTTTCTGTACACGCACAAACATACACATGGGGTGTGAAGTCTAATCCCAGCCTTCTGTTACCACAGCAGCCACCTGTGATGGCTTCCTCTTGCCCTCATTGCTTTCTACAGAAAAACAAATGAATCCCAGGTGAGGGTAGAAGAGAGAAAAGGAGAAAAACACGGAAAACAAATGAAACACAGCCAGGGGTGCCAGGTTGGCAGCTTATCAGCATGTAGTAACTTCAAAACAACGCACGAGGCCTGAAAAAGACACAAGATAATACCTAGGACAGTAAAGCAACTGTTAAAACAACAATAAACAACTGACTTTTTAACAGTGTAGCAGTAGTTCACATAAGGCCACAGCAGAACGTGAAACTCAAATACTATACACACTGTTCTTTACATCCTTTTTGTGTTATTTTCACACTACTTCTCTGCAACATTTAATAATCTGGCAGATTATTTTGTGAACCTTTGATAGAGGCTGACCCTAAAGCTGAGGACCTCTATACTAAACTAACCAAAAGCGTTAAGTGTATAAATGAACTAAAACAAGTTCCACAAACAGCTAAAACACTAAAATAGCAATTAAATGTGTTGAGAGTTATTTTACTAAAGTGGTATTTCAATGTGGGGAATTAAGTTGAACCAAAGTATTTTCACATTGCTGTACTGGTGCTTTTATTCAAGTGAAGGATTTTAATAAAGGTCAAGATGGTATAAATCAGACCACAGCACACCTCTTAAGAGATTTACACTTTAACTGAAGCAAATGAAGCTACAATAAAGCATCGAAAATTATAAAGGCTAAAGCAGTAATCCAGCTTCAGTTACCAGCCTCTCTCTTGCTTTTGAAAAAAAAAAGAAGAAAAGATTGCTTCTGTGACTCAAATGAAATAATGACTCTGTCTATAAAGGGACTGGCTGTAACAGCAAGTAATAAACAGCAAGTTGCATGAAGGGCAAAGAAAAAAATCCCCCAAGCTTCAGACTCGGAGGTTGCTGCTACTCTTATGAGGATGTAAGGGGAGGAGGGTCAAGTTATATCTGTCCACCGTAATATCAGGGGAAGGTGCTGCAGAAACCTCGAAACTTTTTGACAGGTTTGTCTATAAGAGCTGGTGGGAAACTCAGGGCCGTTGATGTGGATTAAAGCTTGAAAAATTATCTCTGACCAATGTGTTCTTTGCAAAACTCTTAACAAATCTGTTGTTTGGTATACAAAAAGTCTGTATAATTAGATTTGGAGATTAAATCCTGAATTCATGCTTCCATCGTGTGGTAGTCTGCAGGGGTGCCACCAGGGATTTGGGGCCACGTGACCCCCCCCCCCCCCAAAAAAAACAAACCCCCCTGAGTGATGTTTTTAATGATAACATTATTAGATTTTATTTTCTGTCACGGTCCGCGTGGCAAACTGTGGGGATGTGGAGGAATATGGAGGACCCAAAACGCAGGACTCATTGATGAAGGCAGTGCGTTTATTTACAGTGATGTAACAATCCAAACAACAATAAATCCCCAATGCGATCCCGACTCCTGTTCCGTGTCTTCTCCTTTCTCCCGTGCTCTGTGCTCTGTCTCCGTTCCTTGTGTACAGTCTGTCTGCTGCTTCCTTGTTTCCACAAATCCTCCTGGGGAAACACACATACAAAGTCAGCCGTGAGTACCTTTACATAACGGCAGACTGGCACTTACTTCGCACATTTATACTGAGAACTGATAGAAAGTCACTCAACAATCCAGAGTTGAGGAGCTCTTAGCCACACTGTTTTGTAGCTCCCCAACGATGCTTGATCAGCTGCAGGTGTGTGATCATTTCCTTAGGTGTGGCCAGCCACCTGGCAGGGCACACCCACCAGGCCTGAAGATGCCTGTAAACAGGTGCTCCCAGATACACCTGCATCCACACACGCACACACCCACATATACCTGCCAATACACAAGCATGGAACACAGGAACAGCAGCAGTGCAGAAGACACACACATCAAATAATAATAATAATAATTAAATTCTCATCTATAAAATGGTGTAAAAGTGTTTTCTACTGCTTAATTTTTTTAATATTAAGTATTGGCATTGGCAAATATAACTTAAATAATCCTTTGGATATACATTTTTAAAACAAAGTATAGCTAACTAAAATATGTCTCTGTCCTTAGACCCAGTGGAACTCAGATAGGCTTTAATCTGTTTTAGCTTTCACCACCTGAACAGTCAAAGGCATTGTGAAAAATGTATCCAGAGCAATACACACTTCCTCACAAATGCTCTGTTTATGTGAGCTATAATGATAATGTATTATCATTATAACCTTCTCCTTCATTTAGACCCAATTTTTGACACAAAAACACCCCCCATACTTCTTCAGATATCAGCCAGGCTGGTCCAGTGTTAGGTGTTTCAGTATGAGGAGATGGTTATGGGACAGGTAAGTCTAGGAAAGACAAGGAGTTTCTTTTTTTCATGTGGACTTTGCTATGACTTTAATTTACAGCTGTTGCTCATCTGTCTTTTGAAACATGGACTTTTAATGGGGCTATCCAACTGTCTTACCGCACTAGCGTTCAGCATCAGCTAGGAGTGCACGCACTGGGCCAAACCAAATCGCGATATAAGGAGGGGGAGGAAGGGGGGCAGAGTAGAGGCTGGGTGGATTTTATTCTTTGTTGCCAAAAACAAACAAACACGTTTATGAGAACCATGTGAAAGCAAACATTATTTTAAGGTGATAGGTTAATAATTTTCATAAAAAAACAAAAAAACAAAAACGACTGTTCTACTGCTTTCTGGGGCCGCTGTCAGTCATGTTCCCTTAGAATCGTCATCACTTTTCTCTCCCTTAATGCGGCCCCTGGTAGTCTACACATGAAAAGGCAATGTTGAATCTTAAGAGTTGATGTATTTGCTCTCTTTTGTCAAGTGTAGCAAGAAGGAGTGGGTCACGAGAATCTATTGATCTGAGCCAAAGGTCAAATCTCAAATACTGGATTAAATTAAACTCAGATCAAATGTGAAATACAAACAAACAAGCAATCCATTTTTTTTCTCAGACACTCTGGACTGGAGTTGGTGTGCCTGGGAGTTCCAACAGCCAATGCTAGATTAGCCTGTTAGAGTGCCCTGGATGTGCTATCGAGCCCCTTCTGTAGTCTCTGGCTCCCAGTATTTG
This sequence comes from Copadichromis virginalis, assembly GCF_057382275.1. Classification (NCBI taxonomy): domain Eukaryota; kingdom Metazoa; phylum Chordata; class Actinopteri; order Cichliformes; family Cichlidae; genus Copadichromis; species Copadichromis virginalis. The sequence goes on from NC_140619.1 coordinate 30,533,257, forward strand.
GATTTATATGTTTTGGACACCACAGTCAATACTGCCTTACATGAATTTAATTTGTTCCAAATTCAATCATCTATGTTTATAGTTTTACCTGTTACTTAATGCTACATTTAAAATTTTAAAAAAGTGTTTCACTGGAATTCAGCCAAAATGTCTTGTTTGTAGAGAAAAAAGTAGCAGCAGGGCTTATGAGCACTGAGTTGTTGACCTGGTAACCTTTTTTCTTTCCAGTGGTTTTTGCTGTTATAAAGGGAGCAGAGATATTTTACTATCTTGATTTCTTTAATGTTTTGCCTAAAGACTAAAAGTATTAAAAACTATAGTAGCAGTGCTTGCCTTTCTGTTTTTATTTCTTAAACATCACAGCATATAATTCATTCAAAATAAAGCACTCATATCACAGTCTAATGTTAGCATGGTATCATGTGTCTTAACTAAAACTTACAGTACGAAATTCACAGAAAAAATGGCAGAAGCTGCTGACAACAAATGAAAGGATGAGATAGAGAGAGGAGTCTGAAACACAAGTCTGGGAAATTTGACTGACTAACACGTCCACACACAGTGGGTGTTTCCAGCAAGCATGAGGCAAGAATATGCATGCAATTTGACAGCGTCAACTCTCCCCTGAGAGAACCTCATGCAGCATGCAAAGCTTGTTCTGTAGACATTAGCCTGGTCGAAATATTTTGATTTTTAACCTGAAGTTTAATATATATTTTCAATAAAAGTATAAATAGCCACAACATCAAGAGCATTAAAAAAATACATTTTCTAAGTGAAATTAAAACAAGGTTATAACATTCCAGCAAGACATATTGGCTTGTATGTATCCTTCATCCTGTGGTCACCTAAATATAACATTTTCAATCTAGACTCAATAAAAGAGGATTACAGCTGAGTTTCCCCCCAAATGTGATATTTGTCCCCAGAGGTCTGCCAGAAATTATATGCTTTAAAAAAAAAGTCAGAGGGGAAAAAACATGTCTGAACTATGTAATTTAAAGTTAGAATTCTGAGAAAACTGGAAGAATTTTGACAGTAATCACAGAATTCTGAAGTTTTCCATAATTCTGAGGAAAAAGGTCAAAATTCTGAATTTTGGGACGAAGTCAGAATTTTGAGAATAAATTCTGAATTCTAAGACAAAAAACTCAGGATTATGATTTTAAGCTGAGAATCTTTTTTATGGTTCTGCAAAAAAAAAAAAAAAAAGTGACAGAATTCAAAATTCTGGAATTTGGCTTTTCCCCCCACTGATTGTTTATTTCTCTTCAGTCTTGATAAAAGAAAAAGGAGTCAGAATTTAGACTTCTAAGGGGAAAAAGGCAAAATTATGAGATTAAATTCAGAATTCTGAGGAAAAAAACCTCAGAGTTCTAACTTTTTAAAAATCTTTTTTTACTGAGTTCAAAATTTTCTGATTCTGAACATTTTCTCAGAATTCGAAAGCAAGCAAGTGACAAACAAATCAACCAACCAAAAAAAACAACAACCCCCAAATAAAAACATCCAACCAAACAAATATACAAAACAAAAGTACATTTTTTGGATACCAAACTATGGAAGCCCGTTTCCGCCACTAAAAAAAAAAAAAGGATCCATAACTCGAAATTTCGAGTTATTATCTCGAAATTTCGAGTTATTATCTCGAAATTTCGACATATTAACTCAAAATTTTGAGAAAAGCAACTCGAAATTTCGAGTTAGCGCTGCCAATCAGTAATCTACGTGAATGACGTAATTTCCATGTTACCCGGAAGCTGAAGCCCTCAGCTACAAATGCTACAGCTAAGCTACCGGTATTACATCCAGTCGTGAATGTTTTCAGCCTGGCTTCACAAATGATGAAATCCCTGTGTTATTAGCTGAATCACATGGTGTTACTATCAGCAAACATACTTTAATTTGTTGGGATCCGTTTTTGAGTGCGCGGTCCTGCGCCATATGCTTCCGGGTAACAAGAAAGCGACCTCATTTACATATATATTTATGATTGGCAGAGCTAACTCGAAATTTTGAGAAAAGTAACTCGAAATTTCGAGTTATATTTCGAGAAAATAACTCGAAATTTCGAGTTATGGATACTAGCTTTTTTTTTTTTTTAGTGGCGGAAACGGGCTTCCATACCAAACAGTGCTTCTATTTTTTAAAAATCTTTTGTCTTTTGAGATTCTTTTTTTTTCAGTCGCGCTAATCTGTCCCTCATCTTCTGTATACTTGCCATCTTTCTATCAGTGTTTCATTTCAAAAGTCAAATTCTGAAGAAGTCATGATCCCAAAATTATTTCCGTAGCATAAATCATCATCTGTACACTGTCCATCTTTTCATTATCAACATATCATTATTCCCCTGCAGTGAATGAGATGAGAGATGAAAAGAAGATAGCTCTCTGAATAAGGAAGAGCGATAAGGCTGTTTTGTAGGCACTGCTTCAACTCTGAAAAGTAGCACAGAATGTTACAAACATTTTTATCTTCTTCTAATCAGCAGCACCAATAATGTATGCAAAAAAAAGTTTTTAAAAGTGGGAGGATGAATGGAAAACAATGACTTATTCATCAGACTCAGTTCAGCTAAGAAAAATCGATTTACATACAATAGAATCTGAAAAATAAAGAGAGAAACAAAGGCTAACACTGTAAATCAGTGTAATGCCGCAAATGCAGTCCAATATATGACAATAGATTTTGTTACTCTACATTCAGACTCTTTCACTCCCTTAACTCCCATAGCCAAGGTTTCAGCAAAACAAACACATAATTATCTTTTCTACTGCACAAATAAGGGGTGGAATTAATTAGGCAGCAGTCAAGTTTCCAAAATACTTCTGTGCATCATTTAGCCCTAAACTAATGAACGAGAGGATTGCATAAAGAGAAAGCCATCATTAATTGGCAGATTATTATTTTTTTTTGTAATAAGTGTGTGTATTAATTCTTTCTTATTAGAGAATGACTAGAAAAAAAATGTTACGGCTCAGTATGTCATGATCCTGGGTTTCGTACCCAGCGTTTTCTGTTTGAGACTTTTCTATTTGACTTTGTTTTAGTTTTCAGTTTAAATATTCCCGTTGCTTACGTTAGGTTTTCATTCTGATTTTGTATTCATTGTTTTCTTTGTTCTATGTTACCCATACCTAGTCTGTGTTTCTGTTATATCTTCCGTGTTTAGTCAGTTTTGTTTTTGTTTACTTTGGATTTTCAAGTTAATGTGTTTTAGCAGCAGTCTCAGTGTTAGTTTCCAGTTTTATTTTGACAGTCTCTCATCCTGTGTGTGTTGTGTTCAGTTTTGCTTCCCTCTTGCTTGTTAATTGATTCTGTTCACCTGTGCCTTATGTTCCCCAGCTGTGTCGTTTCCCCTGATTCTTTGTCTTGTCATTGCTGTACCCATTTTGCAAGCATGGGCGCCCAGTTTGCTCATGTAATCAGTAAGTTCTAGTTTTCTATAAAAGTAATAGTTTTCAGTAATTCAGCAATAGCCAATTTAGTAGCTTTTATGCTCTCTTTTTTATTTATTATACTTGCCTTTGTGAAAAAGACTGCTGTTAAAGAGTTTTGCTGTTTTTATTGTAAAAAATGCACACTGACAACAAAGAATTAATGAATCAATCAAATTAATTTCCAGACACTCAAGAAAATTTAGTAAATCGTCATACACAAGTTTGTAAACTATTAATATAGGTTTGAATGATAAAGAACCTTGAAACTGGCTGCTTTATGCTAAATTCTCTCACAGGCTTGGTTTAAAAAGTGTGAAAATATAGTCAGAACAAATGATCCCAGTACTAGTTAATGTCTGGCAAAAGTCATATATACCATGAACACATCTGGCCCCACGTGTTTGAGAAGCACAGGACTCGTGGATGACTATGTGGTCAAGAGAAGTCCCTTTGTAACTGCACAGGAAGTCAAGAACTCTCTTGAGTATGCGGTTCATGAGACATATCCAAAAAAAAGAAACTGAGTTGGGGAAGAACAGAGTAATGAAAAACCACTCAAAATCCATCAAAAATGATGACAAGTGGACAGTGTGGAGAAATACAGAACAGCTTATGACCCAAAGGAAACCTTCTCATCTGCCAACAATGGTGGAGCTGCTGTTATGACCTGGACTCTCAGTAGAATAGTCACCCTGGCATTCAGTGAGCGCTGCAGTGCTGAAAGCAGAAACAGGAGAATGCACAGGAGGAGACAGTGTGTTCAAAATGCATCACAACTCACTGGGCAAGATTTCATCATTTAGCAAGATAACAGCTACCAATGAGCTTTACTGCAACAAAATGTAATATAACCATTAGTGGCTTGAGTCAATGACCTGATCTTAGTCCAGTCCCAGTTAACCTGCATTATACCAGATTAAAAGCAACAGCGAAGGTCTGAGAGAGCAAAACAGCAGACATAACTAATTAAAGTTATGAGTTGTTTTTATATTTGCATTGTACAATTAATCAAATTAAAACTAAATCTAGACTATTCCATACAAAAAAGGAGGATAGATGCATTAGCAGATTGTAATTGACTTTTTGAAATGAAATGACCAAATGACAAATCGTTTAATACATAGAATAAAATACGTCCATTCCTTGAATTAGTGAAGTCTCACCAAAACCACCACAAAACAATACATAGATGGACCAGTGAACATTGATACATTTGTGGAAAATCATTTTTGTCATTCTTAAAATGTAGAGAACATCCTATCTAAAGAGAATCCCTGTTCATGGACTAATACGATGAAAATCTAAAAAGATGAAATGATATTAATATGGATCAAACAACATGAATAGTTTATAAACCCCTTGGGAAAATTTGCTCATCATCTCTGCCTCACCCAGCATCTCAGAGGGAGGCAAAGAAGAGCAGCGCTGGGAAATATGTATCCTTTCATCCTCTGCTTTCCACTTTATCAAAAGTAATCAGTTATGCATCCACCAAATAAGATAATCTATCCCTGTCAGTGTGTAGGTAGCAATATTTACTTGTGATTGCAAATATCATGTTGAGGCTCATTTCCTTTTCTATCTATATCTACAGGGTGTTCCTTTCTTTTGTAGAAAATATCTGCTTTCGCCATTTTCCTCCCACATGAGCCAAACGTCAAACACACACAAGAATTCAAATAATATTAGGATACATGCCAGCACATATCACAGATACCACACAAGTGCGGGGTCATACACTCATGTATACACACACGCAGACAAAGACTGACAAAAGAACATTCAAGTCTGTTAACCCCCCACCATGTTTGAGAAACCATAACCATAATCATTCTTTCTTTCTGTGTATACTTTCTTTGAGATTGTATTTCTTTTCCAGAATCTCTCCATTAATCTGCCGAAACCTGATTTTCATGACAAACAATAAGACACGCAGACTCACTCCATCACTAGTGCCAGAGAGCCAGATGGAGGAGGAGGAGAGGGGAGGAAGAGAAAGGCACAGGGTGGGGGATGTGACAAAAAGGATGGAAACCATTAGAATTTGAACGGTTACCAGAATCTGCAATTATGTTTGGTATTGTGTATCCTGCTTTCCAGTCTTTAGGCATGAAATATATAGGTGTTGAACATGCCACTCAGTGTTCAGTGAATGACAGTCATGAAAAAGGGTGATATTGATGGTGCAATTAAAAAAGAGTACAGAAGATAAGGTGCTAATAATTCCTTCATCCAGGCCTATTCAGATTTTTTATTTTTAAAAACAAGCCTGGCGATACATTTAACTATTATGCAGCCAACTCCCATTACATCTGCATGAAGAGAATCTAAACCACTTCAGTAAACTGCAACAGTCAGAAATAAAACCTGATCACAGATCATCCACTGCATAATGAAGATGGCAGCTTGTACTTGGGAAGGAAAATAGCTAGTTACAATATCTTTGCAGGTCCATAGCTTTACACTTACAAATGGCCAAATGAAAACATTAAAGATGAATATTGATAATAATGTGAAAGGAACTGTTGTCACTATTTTTGCTTATCCATAGATAGAACAATAGGAATAATGAGGCACAGTTACCAGAATGTCCTCGCATGCAATATCAACTCTCTCTGTCTTTTTATGCCTGTATCTGTAAATGACACATTGAGCTTCAAGTGGACAGATGTGAAGTGTTAAAAACAGCTGGGGGCTTCCAATCATTATTAGTGTATCAGATGTTGCGTGAATGTGTAGTGTAATGTGTTTATACAGTCTATTTTGTAAACTCCCACTTTGTTGTAGTGATTATTACGCAATACAAGACAAGATAATGCATTCAGTCAAATTATTACCCAGCGAAAAGTTTGGCTTTGTGTGTTATTTGGTGTTATATGTACAGTGCTGTGCAAAAGTCTTGAGTCACTCCTAATTTCTTCATATTTTGCTTGCAAGGAGCCATGTTTGGCCTTGGAAACTAGTTCTTAAGGCTTTTTGGAGGTTTTTCAAAGCTGATCTTTGGACATTGGCTGCTTTTTTCCCTATTTTCAGTCCAAGCCTTGTACCTAACCATTTTCAGAGGAAGTCGTTTTTTTTTTCTTTTTAATAATCTGCTTGGCACCAATCTAAGACTCATTCAAGCATAAAAAGGCCGCTCACTCAAAGGGTGAATAGTGTTATGTCTACTTAGCAAAGAATCAATATATAATTCTGTCTTTAGGCATTTTATTACTGGCAGGTTGTCGCAAACACATCATTTGTTTCCATCTCTTTAGTTAAATCTAGGAAGGCCATAAAACAATATGTTTGCACCAACAAGATGATTCTCAAAGAGCTATTAGCCTAAAACTTGGCATGTCTGAACATCTTTAAAATATTTTAAATTCTGTCAGCAATAACGCCACTTTTGAGTTTTATGTTTGGTTTTCTAAGTCCTGTATTTGAGTCCAACCCTGCCTGCTAGACAGCTGTCCTTGACACTTTTTGTATTACACAGTGTTTCCACTGAAGTTTGCATGTTTCAATAAATTGCTGCACTTACTTCTTCTATGTCTATTGTCCTAGCAAAATATAAAAGGACCAAGGATGTGAATAAGTAAACTGTTACCAAATCACATTTTGGAATGGAAAGGGACTTTAGTCTGGGCTCTTTCTCTTTCAGACATAACAAAGTTTATTATTTATCTCTTTTCACTTTCAGAAAAATTTGCAGCATGATATCAGTGTTGAAGAGAGTGTGCAAAAAGCTAAGTTTTCTAAAGTTATCTTTTCTCCTCCCTCTTCTGATTATATTTGCCAGTTGACTAAAAAAACAAAAAATAAAATGCAAATCCCACAACTGAACCATGACTGAAACCCAAGCCACTGTTAAATAAAGGTGGGTAAGGCTTCCCTCACAGTACCGACCATTGTTGCATAACAGAACAATGAGCAATGCCCCCCGAGTCTCCTGACTGGGGGGAGGTGAGAGACTCAATGGGAAAACTACAATGGTAACATTATAACAGTAACAGCTACAGGAAGTACACTGACCCAAACCACACTAACCAGGGGACTGCTGGATGTTAAGCACCACTGCGGAAAGATAAGATACATCAATCCAAGATCACCTGTAAAAGAAGCGAGAAACAGTTGGCGCGCATGGTGGAAACATGCAGTAAAATGCTCGAAGATTCTTGTCAGGAAGCACCCCTCAGTATCGGAGACCCCTAGCAATTGCTCCACCCCTCAGCTATGCGGTACCCACAGCAATATCCCAGACACCCAACCTACAAGAAAGAGAGGGACAGACACACACACACACACACACACACACACACACACACACACACACACACACACACACACACACACACACACACACACACACACAATTATAGTGGAACCATACCACTTGGGTGTTAAGAAACTGTCAACTGCCCAACAGGAGAGTAAAACAGATCTTGCAGCTAAGAATGGAAATCAGGACCCTCAACAAGAAGTGCAAACAGGGTGGCACCAACAAGAAGGAGGGGATAAAAGACCTGACGACTAAACTATGGGGACAACTGTGCAGACTGAGGGCTCAGAGGTCTCAAAGGCTAAAAAAGGAGGAGGCTCAGCGAACTCAGTTGATCAACGACCCATACAGGTTTACCAAGATCGATGGCTCAGGCCTACCAGGCAAATTCAACGTGCAGGATTGTAATGCTCTTTAGAGGCTCCAATGACAAAAAGGTGAGAGATGCAGGAGTCACCACAAGAGCTGGAAGCAAATGGGCTGCAGACGCATCAGTGACGCAAGCAGAAAGCATGCTCAAGTTGCGAGACATTATTGGCAATCCTTGCATGGAGCGTCAGGGATATGGATCCACCCACTTTTGACAATTGGAAAAAGCTTATCCAAGACAGAGGAGAGAAATGGTCCAAGCTGAAGTCCAGGAGTTTGAGGAGGAAGGTAGAGTGTTCAGAGCCACGGAACTGGGTTCACAAAGAACTTGGACAAAATGGGACCTGCGGGAGCAAACGATTACTTTGCCTTACTTTGGAGATCGGAGCCTTTCTGCATCTCATTCTTGCTCTGCTCAGATTATGACACACTTCCATCACAAACAAACTTGTATAGGTGGGGAATGAGTGAGGATATACAGGTTATGTGGGGAGACAGGGACAATGGCGCACATTCTAGCAGGATGCAAGACTACTCTCAGCCAGGGAAATTACAGGTGCCAAGATAAGGTCCTTAGGGTACTGACCGACATTTTGAAGCAGAAGAGGCAGAGAAGACATCAAGTTTGAGGAAGACCAATGCTATGCATCTAGCTTTGGAGTAGGAGGGAGCAGAGTAGCTGGGGATGAGGAGAAGATGGGCAGTGACTGGCCATCATTTCCAACCCGCCAACATGAGGGTGTTGTGATTCAGCGCTGAAAATGCCCAATGATAGTTGGACACCACCTGATGACATCTTCTCCTGGTTAAAAGCTTCAATCGCCTACAAAGTGACTTGAGGTGGATGCATTTTAGGGTGCATTTTATAAAATAAAATACAGGTTAGTTTATAGTAATGGACTTCAGCACTGTTCAACATGCTATCTGTCCCACTGTTTTCCTTCAGCCACAGTCTATTTAATGGAATAAGAACTATATTTTAGCATTGCTCTGTAATCTCACCAAGTGATAATTTGGCAAATGTTACAGCAAATTACACACACAAATATGTGAGAATGGAAAGTAATACCAAAATGTCTCCCTTTTTTAGTAATAACATTATCAGGACAGAAAATTTGCAAACCACACCCAGCTTTACTTTAAAAGACAGAAAGATTCCTTTTATTTTCTGATAAATGTGGTCCAAGAAATTTTGCGGGGAAAAAAATCCAATTACAGAATCCTTCCTAGAGAAATAATGAAAATTCAAATGGGTTATGTAAATTTTGACTGTTAAGTAGCAGGGGACAAGTGTGGCAAGCAAGAGATTGTGCACTCACCCACACATACATTAGCCATTTTGCTTTTCCAACACTTTCCATATTTTCATTTGAATCCATCATTTCCTCCGTGTCAGTTCTTTGATAGTGCTGCTAATGTTGCCTAATGAAATATGTTGACAAAGGAACTACGCTCTGTCCTGCATTCAGTGCCGCTGTCTTGAGTCAGAGGAGCTGAGAGAAAAAACCCAGGAGATAGATGATCCCCCCAGTCACTGTTAGCACACAGAGAATGTGTCACGGTCCCCGTGTCTCTCTGGTTGGCCCACGCTGGCTACAGGTTTTGTTGTTGTTAGTTTTAGTTTTTTGTCTCTCCTCCTCCTCTCTGCCTGGGTGGAGCTCATTACGGGCTCTCACTCTTGGCCCACGCACCCCTGTGGATGGTGTCCACCTTCGGCTGATCTGGCTGATTTCCCCAGCTGCTATTTAAGGCAGTGGCACAGAGCAGCTCACCGCTGGAACGTCGAACCACCTGAGTTCGTGCTCGCGGCATATTCAAAGAAGAATCGCTTACACGTGTTTTATGTTGTGGAACTAACCTTTGACCTTCTGTCTGTAGATTCTGGACCGAATCACCGGACCTGTCCAAGTGGGGCAGTGTGTGGAGTGTTGGAGCGAGTGCGGCTGAAGAGGAGTGCGTGTGTGCGGAGGAGCGGTGGCGGTGACTGAGTGGAAGAGGAAGCGTGTGTGTGGATTCCCCCCCCCCCCCCCCCTTCTCTCCCTGGAGCCCTGGACCCCCTCCCAACTCACTGTACATATATTTTGCACTAAGGTGATCCCTATTGTAAATAAATCCCCTTTTGTTTCCTTGAAAGAACTGTCTGCGCGTGGGTCCGTTCAGTAGCCATGACAGAATGCAGGAGAATCCCCTGCCTCCCCCACCATCAGGTTAAATGGCTTTAATACACTCCTCACTGACTTAATGTAGCATAAAAATAGGAGTGGAAAAAAAGAGAAGGAAGAGAAAGAATGTGGGGGAAGATTAAGGAAAAGAATTGCACTGTGGATAAGCGGTAGATGAAGAATGGAAAAAAGCAGAGGATGAGGAGCAGGGAAGAGTAAGAAAGGTAGGCTAAAGGAAAACAAAGACAGTTGGAGGGATAAGAGAGATATAGGAGCTAATGAGTGGCAGAATCAGAATGAAATATGAGGGGAGGATGTGAGTGATAGCAACCACAAAAAGGGGAGAGCGAGGCATGAAGTTTAGGGGAAAGTGCCAGGGAAAGACTTGGGGGTAAATGGTTTGGAAAAAGAGCCATGACTTGAAATAAAAAAGAACTATTGGGGGGGGAAAGGCATGAGAAGAGGAGAAGAATGATGTGTAACGAGGAGAAGGAATTCATTGGACTGGGTGTGTGAACACTCTTGAGATTAAAGCATTTTCTTATTAACAGGATCTGGGTATGAAGGGTCAAGCTTGCAGGTCTACATAATCAAACTGACAAAATAAATCTAAATCTGTCTGTGTCTTCTTCATGAAGAACAGCTCGCTAGTGAGCCCACTAGTGATTTTATCTAGGACCAGGGGGACTCGTTTGGCCAATCATTGATGTGGACTGTCATCACTGATTCCACTGGAAGACTTTCTGACCTTGCCTTGATATTTATTCTCCTTTTTCTTTCCTAATCCCTCTATGGAGGAAGTTTAATATCACCATGATTCAGTCCTGTGCCTTGCTTTTTTTAAAACCATAATGGTCCTTAATACTTCCATGGTTTGCCTTTCCTTTCACTTTACAGAATGAATGAGGTCATGTGTTTGGATCTGTGTATAAAGGATTTATTTTTAATAGCCAAACTGATATTCATTTCTCACCTTAACACAATGGCAGTAGCAGACAGTAATGGCACGAACTGGGGACAACATACAACTTATTTTTTTAATTTCTTTTTTTAAAAAGAGAGAAATGAAAAGCAGTTACTTGGAGGGGCTGGCTAGAGCAGGTTGTGCCTAAATACCAGAAATTTGTTGTTCTTTCTATTACCACTGATTCTCAGTACCAACTCTGATGCCTTCCAACCTTTTTAAACTTCTGTAATGCTTCTCTAATGTTTTTTATGCTCTTTAGTCAAAGTGAGATTTTTAATGTTAAAATATAATTTGAGTTTTAAATGAATTTTTAAATTTGCCAAGCACTTGCTCAAAGGAAGTCATGTGATTGTTGGGGTTTTCTCTGTTGTATTATTATAGAGCCAACCTTACAATGTAAAGCACCTTGAGACGACTGTTCTTGCAATTTGGTTCTATATAAATATCACTGCATTGAATTGAAGTGAATTCAGCACTGTATAATTTTATTGTAAGCCCTCTCAAACTAGTTAAATGATGCAGGATAATATATGCTCAATAAGATAATCTTAGCCACTGCATCATGTGACTTTTCTTATTTTTTAACACTTTTCCTCCAATCTTTGTTAAAATATTAAAAGTTTCAGTGGAGGAAATAAAATACATGATAACTGAGTGGTTGATAAAAGATCAGAGCATTAAAAGCAAAATAATTAAAGGTAATGGAGTGATAGAGAATCAGGATAAAAATTAAAAGGATTAGTAAAAGTCAACACAGAAAGTATGATTCTACTGTGTATTGTGTTTCAAATGTAGAAGTGCAAGTAAAAATGAAGAAAAAAAAGACAAAATAAGGACGCAAGTTGAGTACAGAATTTGTTCATACCTCTTCCAATATCCATTTAAAAAAAAAATCTTTGTTATAATTAAATCATATGATTCAAAAAACCAAAACCCAACAAACCCTTTATAGTTTTGGTTGGTGACAGGTGCAGAAACCTGGAAAGGATGCAATTTCAAAACAGAACTCTAAAAATGTCCAAGGGTTAGACCTTGGATGTTACATTAAAAGGAAGTGATAAACCTCAGCTACTGCCTTTGCAAACCAGTAGACATGCTCTAACAGAATTACCAAAGCCGATATGTGTCACAGCATAACCCAATATTTATGTGACTGTTCTGTGCTGACTGCTAAATTTAAATAAATTAAGAAAATTGCCACCTACAAAGATCTAAAGTAAATAAATCCTTAAAGTCTAAATCTTTTAATATCTGAGTCCTTGCCTATTTGTGGCCTTTCACTTCTGATTCTGCTAAAGATTATACAACCGAGAGAAGCAATATTGTATGCTGCGAGGTAAAGGTGCTGGAAGAAAGAACAACACTGCATTAGGAGTCAGGAGGGGTAGCTTTTGCATAAATGACATTAACATGCTTTTAATGTTGCATTTACTCATGGTTTCCTTAAGTTTCCCTTCAGGTTTTAGACACAAAAACTCTTTGTGCTACTTTAGAAGTATATCATTTTACCTTGCACAAATGACAGTTGATGAACACAATGTGTTTACATGTAACACAAAGAGATCCTGAATGTGAAAGTAAGACCAGTCCCATCTGTAACACCAACTGTAAACGACACCTGGCCAGTTTTTTCCTAACAAAACTTCAGTACTGCATACAGTGCTACTACATTTATACTATATTTATACTGGTAATTACACAAATAGTGGGTTTCACTCCACTGTGCTGGGAGAGTACATGTGCATCTTCGTGTACTTTAAACAGTGGGGACCAAAACTGAGCACATTACAGTTGAAGCTAATAAATATTTAACAGTAGGTACTTTTATTGAAATGACTGCAACATAGACTTGAGGAATGCCGGAACCAATGGCGCCAATACACAGCTGGAGCCATAAAAATGAGAAAATGGGATTACATTGAAAGAATATTTACTACTGTGTTTGCATTAAGCCAGATGCAATTACAGAACCATTATCTATGTGCAAACAGGGCATATTGCTATCAAGTGGACATATTATGGGTGTCGAGGTGTGAAAGTAATCACATTTCTGGGCAGGTACAAATCAAGCTAAACAGAAGAATAAATCACAGTTAATCTGGATACCAAACAATGTGGTTCTTAGCCAAACAACCCGAGATTCATCACGTTTCCTGTCTTCTTCCCCTCTCTTTGACTTATTCTGTCTTGTTTCACTTTTCTGACTTCAATCTCTCTCCTCGTTCAAAGTCATTAGCCTTTAAAATCTTGAGTCGGCTATGAACTGCATAGTGCCAGTCAAATTAAGATGTGTTTTCACATTTTTCAATACAGCTCTGCCTTTACACCCTTTTTATACTCCATCTTTACTGTATCTGTCTCTTTTTAATTGACTTCCTCTCTTCTCAGCTTCTGCCCTGTTTTTTTTTGTCAAAAATGCTTCACTAAAATCTGAAAATCAGCATCTGTACTAGTCTGCTCAAAAAGTTGACTTCAGTCAGAATAGCTGACTATAAACTTTGAGGGAGGCAGCAAAAAACAAGGGGAACAGTAAAAGGGATTAACAAAAAAAAAAAAAAAAAAAGACAGACTGAAAGCAGAAGCAGTAAAAGTTTGGAGTTGCACAACTGACCAAGTTTCTTGAGTGAAAGTTCTTCTTCATCAGTAATCTTGTAGACCGTCTTTAGTAGTTAATCACCTTGCAAAGCTGAGCTCCAAATGCTGGAGAGGCCTTGTGAAGTCATTCTTTCCAGTCAGCATGTGATACATTGTAGCTCATTTCTTACTGTTTGGAATAGCAGAACAACTGGATGTGTTTAGCCCACTTTTCCAAGGAGCATCAGTACTGATCATAAGCTATACGCTGCAACACAGGAAATCACCAAAAGCACCACTCTCTTTAAGGGCAGAAATACAGTTTTGAACAAAAACAGATTAAACATTTGATCTTCCATTCACCCCCCCCCCCCCCCAAAAAAAACCCTCACACACTCTTGAATAAATATAAAATTATATATATATACATATTTATATATTCATCAACTCTGCTTTTTACACTCTCTGCTTTCCTTGATCACCTGAAAGAAAGCATGGACAGCTAAGTTGACAGGGTGGGCTTTACCTCTGCTGTCATTCAACAGCAATTACTTATTCGGTTTGTGGTGTTAATAGTGGGATGGGGCTGTCCAATAATAAATGAACTGGTAATTGAATCCATACATTTGCATTGATTAGCCTGGTAGCACTAATGAAAATTTCAGAATATAGAGATAAATGAATGTGTTGCCATCCAGCAGTGTTGGGGAGTAACGGAATACATGTACCGCCGTTACGTATTTAAAATACAAAATATGAGTAACTGTATTCCGTTACAGTTACCGTTTAAAAAGGTGGTATTCAGAATACAGTCACTTTGTTGAAATAAATGGATTACACTGCGGTACTTTCCTGTTTCATATTGTCGTGGGTCAGGACTGTTTGGGTTTTGTTTGACAGCTACGTTCTGTTGTTCCAGGCGGCAGCGTTACGGTTGCCATGGTTACAGGGCGACGCTCTCTCTCTCTCTCTCTCTCTCTGCGACTGTGTGTTTCCTGGGTGAGAGAGCGCCTTTTCGTTGTTGTTGTTGTTGTTGTTGTTGTTGTTGTTGTTGTTGTTGTTGTGCTAAGCTAACAGGCAGAATGCTACAAGCATAGCTCTAAAGCAGGGGGTGCCCAATCCCGGTCCTCGAGAGCTACCGTCCTGCAGCTTTTAGATGCATCCTTGTTCCCACACACCTGAATCAAATGAATGGCTTGTTATCAGGCCTTTGCCAAACATGATGGCATGCTGAAGAGGTAATCAAACCATTTGATTCAGCTGTGTTGGAGTAGGGATGCATCTAAAAGCTGCAGGATAGTAGCTCTCGAGGACTGGGATTGGGCAGCCCTGCTCTAAAGAATGTAGCATCATGGGCAGTGTAGTCCGTGTTGCAGGGAGAATAGACTGCCATACACGTTATGTGTCTGTGAGCGCGAGGAGTGTCATGACCCTGTGCCTTCTCGGCTGACTCTGTATGGCTACAAGTGTTTTTGTTGTGCTGCATCTCTCTCTCTCCCCTCCCGCGCACTGCGCTCTACCGGGGCGGAGTCGTGACGGCTCCAGCCCCTGGCTCGGACACCTGCAAGCAATCATCTCACCCACTTCTTAAGGCGGCTGCTGAGAGTGCTTCCTCGCTGGATTATTGTGTAACACTCGTCAGTGTCATCACCTATCTGAGCCGTTTTTCGAGTTTCTGTCGTGCCACTACTTACCTGCCTTTCCTCTCTGTGCCAGAATTCTCGCCAGCCTGAGGACCGCCGTTGGTGAGCTAAAGCCGGAGTCCGAGCTACCTGAGCTTCAGTGGATTTTGTACCTAGCCCTCTTCTTCCCGTGCCTGTGTTCCCCGGAGACCCTCTTCCTGTGCCCCCTCACCCGTATATGTTCGCACCTGGTGTCTGTGTGTGTAAATAAATCACGAACTTAAGTGACGGTCTGCCTCCGAGTCCCTCCTGAGCCTGACAAGGAGGGAGAAAAAGGGGAGTGGAAAGGTACGAGTTGTCATCGAGGAAAAACGGGAGCTGGAAGCATGTAAATATAATAATAACCACTTCAGCCAAGAAGAGTGCCTGACGAGCCCAGTTGTAAGTTATTAAGACTCGACTGTACACCGTGTTCGTGTTTTCCTCCGAAAACAATAAGTTCCGTTGGAGCAGCCTTTCAACGGGTCTCTCTGTCTCTCGCAAGAAAAGTTGACCCACACAACAAAGTAAAGCTATTTTTCGGCTACGAGCCGACAGGGACCCCGCCGTATTAGTCAGAGGTCCCTTTACTACAGTTCGGAGTCGCGGACCTTCAGTAATAGTAATAAATCACACAGCAATAGTACATTCACGTTGTTGTAAAAAGCATGATAATATATTAAGTAATTCAAAGTATTCAGAATACGTTACTGTCATTGAGTAACGTAACGGAATACGTTACAGAATACATTTTGGGGCATGTATTCTGTATTCTGTAATGGAATACATTTTAAAAGTAACCTTTCCAACACTGCCATCCAGTTTGTGGAAGAGTGATTCCTGTGGTTGGTTACTTGTTGTTCCTAGAGTATTTGAAAGAGGAATGGGAGGCAGAGCATTCCGTTTTAAGGCCTGTCAGCAGACAGATGTTGTCTCCACTTTTAAAATTAGGTTTAAAACTTTCTATTTTGCTAAAGAATATAGTTAAGGCTGGATCAGGTGACCCTGAATTCTCCCTTAATTATGCTGCAATAGGTGTAGGCTGTTGGGGGATTCCCATGATGCATTGAGTGTTTCTTCTTCACTCACCTTTTTCACTCACTATGTGTTAATAGACCTCTCTGGATTGAATCTTTACTTATTATTAATCTCTGCCTCTCTTCCACAGCATGTCTTTTGTTTTGTCTTTTCCCCTTCAACCCAACTGGTGGTGGCAGATGGCCGCCACTCCCTGAGCCTGGTTCTGTCCAAGGTTTCTTCCTGTTATAAGGGAGTTTTTCCTTCCCATTGTCGAGAAAGTGCTTGATCATAGGGGGCCATATAATTGTTGGGGTATTATAGGATCTACCTTACAATATAAAGCACCTTGATGTGACTGTTGTTGTGATTTGGCACTATAGATAAAATGGAATTGAATTGAATTGATTTTAACTGAGTTCCCTTTATGAAGCCACATTTAGTTGATTTAACTGATTGGTGGACTGCAGTGATGTATCACAACGATCATCCTTGTTTGAGTTTGTTTTTAAACCAATTTACAAGCGGAGTTTTAAAAAGAATTAAATAGTTGAACTAGTCTGCACCCATGCTGGGACTAAAATGTAAATGAGCTGCTGATTTTGCATCATTGGCTGCCAAAGTTAGTAAAACTAGATCAGGGGTGCTCAATACGTCGATCGCGATCGACCAGTCGATCGCAAAGGTAGTATTGGTAGATCGCATGGCATTAAAAAAATAGATGCCAGCCTATCATCCATCCCGTCACTTGATTGATACAGGGAAGCCAGTCAGATGACAGCAGATTTTTTCTGACGCTTAGGTCGCTGCGCATGCGCAAACAGCGGCGCGAAGTGTAGTAAAACTGACAAGCTAGTCAGCGAGTTAACTCCAATTTTTAGCTCTCGGTTTTTTCTCTTAAACCTGGCCGTCAGCAGCTACTGTCCGGACTATGCATCCCTGGCTGATTCAATTCAGTGCAAGTCATCAGAGTAAACTCAGGTAATGACAAAAAATTTACATAGTTAATTGTGTTGTGAAATATTGGATATTGCGGTTATGCATGTATATACATTGTAGATATAAAGAATCCTCAATATATTTATAAATATATGTTTTGGATTTTTGTAGTGGGTAGATCATTTTGACTTGGTCATTTTATAAGTAGCTCACATGCGGAAAAAGTGTGAGCACCCCTGAACTAGATAGATCTTCTTTCCCTTGACACGTTGCCCTTACATTTTTTTTTTTTTTTTTTTTTTTTAAATCTTTCAATTTCTGGCCGATCTGCTCATTAAAGCTTCTGTTCAATCCACCACTCTTTTTTTTTTTTTTTTTTTTTTTTTTTTTTTCTTTCTGACTTTCTGAGAGCAAATGTCAGACATAGAACATTCAAAGCTGTCAGTAGGGATGAGTGTGTGTGTGCGTGTTTCTATGTGTGTGTGCGCATGTGCACATGCCTCAGATATATTTTATGTCAATCTGTCAGCCTCTCACTTTATCAAGTAAAAATTTAATAAATAAAGAACATTTTTCCCAGCCAAGATGTCGCTACATTGAAGAAAAAAAACATGTATTTACATAGTTAGAAATTGATGTTAATTCACCGTCTTGATGGCACTAAGAGGATTGTTGGTAAAAAGAGGTGTTGAATCTTTCTACCATAAGAAGTGCAGTTTTATTTTTTTAAATAATAACTGGGAGGGTTTTTTTTTTTTTTTTTTTTTTTTTTTTGCAGCATTTAACTTAATTTGACACCTTATAAATGACATTCAAGAATCGAATTCATTGTCTTTGAAATTCATAACTATTCAGGTCTCCTTCAGCTCCTGGCATATTTCTATGAACACATAAGATCCCAAAACACAGACAGCCATAGCTCACGACTGAAAATCTCATGTTAGGATCTCCCACTCTTATAGACAGTGCAAGTGGGCGTACATCAGTGTCATCTAATAGGCTTAATTTGCTGTTAACACCTCATTATGTAGAGGATTTGCCATGCTGCTTAAAAGACATACATAAGGAATTAAAGTCTGCATAAGTAAGCATGTGTGATAAGATCACTTTTTACCAAGAAATTACATTACTCGTATTTAAGTGCATGTTTCACTCACTGTTTATTTTCACTTGCTATTCAGTTAAGTTTAGGCAAAGTCAATAATTGGTCAGGTGGCGGGGTTTGTGTGTCCCAGGGACCACAGAGGCTATGTTGTTGGGGACTTTTTGTCTCCTGGTAGGGTCTCCCATGGTAAATTTGTCCTGGTTGAGTGACCAGACAATGAGCAATTCAAAAATCCCCATGAGCAGAAGATCCAGGGAATAGTTCACCCTGCCTGAGATGGGGTTACTGGGGACATGTCCTGGAGCCAGGCCTGAGCAGGGTGCCCAAAGGTGGGCATCTGGTGGCCGGACCCGAGTCCACGGGCAGGTACACTCAGGCACCATGGGGGTTGTGTGCAATGTGTGCTGGGATCTCAGGCGACTGAGACTAGTGATTGGGACATGGAATGTCACCTGTCTGGTGGAGAAGGAGCCTTGGTATGTGCGGTACTGGCTAGATACAGTCTGACTCACCTCACTGCACGGCTTGGGCTCTGGAACCAGTCTCCTTGCGAGGGGCTGGAGTTGCCCTTCTTATTATCCCCTCGGCTTGCTGCCTGTACGTTGGGGTTTTTACCAGTGGATAAGAGGGTTTGTTCCCTGCACCTTGGGGTCGGGAAATTGGTGGCTGTTCTAAAGTGGCTGTTGGTGTGGCGGTAAAAGATTATCTGTCTCTGCCTGTTAGCCTGTTTAAAAAAGCTAGAGGTTAAAAAATATATGACAGGGTGTATCGCATAAGACAGCTAAAAGCTGCATGTATTGAATACATGAAATTCATTGAATTGCACGGGAATAGATTGGTACTAGGTGAACGTTAAATGTCAAAACCAAGCTGCGCGTAAGAGGTAAGAGGGCAAACACTTGAACTAGAATTGTTGTTGGATCATTGGAGCAAGATGTAATATATATGTCATTGCATTTTCTTTCTTTCTTTCTAACCTTGGAACAAAGAAGCTTTGAATAAAATTTTAAGGTATAAATCTGACTTAAATCCAAAGGCATAAAAGTTTATATTAAAACCTCTATTTAACCAGTGGTTGAAAACCTGTAGCAAAACAGATGTATCTTGAGGTGGAAATTATGTCCAAACTACAAAATTCTGAATTTTTTAAAAAGAATCCAAGCAGCTAGAGGGACTTTTTTAATTAATAGCTCCAGGGAGACATGGAAATTATGACACATTTATTCAATTTTTAATTTTTTTTGTTATCTGCTATATTATTTTAACAGACTGCATTTTAATAGAAAAATGTTCATTTGTGCATGCATGCTTTATTTTTCCACAGATATGGCCCCAAAATCACGCCAGCTTGACTCATATCTAATGTCTATCATTTAATATACACTCAAAAAAATTAAATTGGATGGTTGTTACTTTTACAAAATTCAAACTTGTAATGTGAACAAAATAATTTCATGTTTCTGTGGTGAACGTAATTAAATCATGTAGGATCTGCATGAAATCCAGCAACTTAATTTATTCTTGTTGAGATGACATGATACAATCTAGTAAGAGTGGTTAGTTGCCTGTATTCACAAGATCAGACAAGAGTTCAAACCACAGGAAAATCACTAGGGTTAGAAGAGACAGACAACCATACACACACTATTAGCTATTTATTTATTTGGTTTAACCTGTAAAGGACAAAAACGTACAGAAAATTCTATATAAAGCCTTGTAATCATAGTTTCCCTTTTTTTTTTTTTTTTAAATTTATTTATTTTTTTTAAACTCTATATTGACAGCTCGGTGGCACAGTGGTTAGCACTGTTGCCTCGCAGCAAGAAGGTCTTGGGTTCAAATCTGCAATCTGGCCAAGTTTGCAGTGGGTTCTTTCTGGGAACTCTGGTTTCTTGCCACAGTTAAAGTCATATCACTAGGGTTAGAAGAGACAGACAACCATACACACACTATTAGCTATTTATTTATTTGGTTTAACCTGTAAAGGACAAAAACGTACAGAAAATTCTATATAAAGCCTTGTAATCATAGTTTCCCTTTTTTTTTTTTTTTTTTTTTTAAATTTATTTATTTTTTTTAAACTCTATATTGACAGCTCGGTGGCACAGTGGTTAGCACTGTTGCCTCGCAGCAAGAAGGTCTTGGGTTCAAATCTGCAATCTGGCCAAGTTTGCAGTGGGTTCTTTCTGGGAACTCTGGTTTCTTGCCACAGTTAAAGTCATGCATAAATTAGGGTTAGGTTAATTGGTGTTTCTAAAATATCTGTGAATATGAGTGCAAATGGTTGTCTGTCTCTCTGTGATAGACTGGTGACCTGTCCAGTACCCTATCACATCTGGGATAGGCCTCAGTGTCACTGCAACCCTGGTAAAGATAAGAGGAGTGCAAGTTATTATAAATCCATTAACATTTTATGTTAACAAGACTCTAGACTTTGTTACACTTTGTTGAACACTCCAAAAATAAATAACTCTATAAATGAATGTAAAATAATCATGGAAAGGATTTCCACATTAATAAATGGCTTTCTATCACAATTAAGCATTTTTGTTGCACTAACGTAATTTGCATTGGTTGGATCAACTCAATTAAATTAAGTTGGACTCAACTGTAGTAAAACAGTTGATTCATTATTAATTAATCAAGTTAGTCCAACTCAAGTACATTAAGTTGGATTAACAGAATTTCTTAATGCTAAAATTAAGCAATTTAATTACGTGGAAATTCTTTCCATGATTTTTTTTTTTTTTTTTTTTTTATGTTCATTCAAAGAGTTATTATTTTTTTTTGAGTGTACAAACTGATCCAATGCTAACCTGGATTTTTTTCTTTCCTTCTAGGGCATCGAGCAGATTTGAATCATTGTCAGTGTGAAATGTGAAACTATCTAAACACTTTGACTCATTCTGGTAACCTGATTCTCTCTTTCACATTGGTTGTGGTTTAAAATTAGTAATAACACTCACTCACATACTTGTGTGGGGTCATCGTGGCTCAAGAGTTGGGAGTTCGCCTTGTAATTGGAAGGTTGCCGGTTCGAGCCCCGGCTTGGACAGTCTTGGTCGTTGTGTCCTTGGGCAAGACACTTCACCCGTTGCCTACTGGTGGTGGTCAGAGGGCCCGGTGGCGCCAGTGTTCGGCAGCCTTGCCTCTGTCAGTGCACCCCAGGGTGGCTGTGGCTACAATGTAGCTTGCCATCACCAGTGTGTGAATGTGTGTGTGAATGTATGGGTGGATGACTGGATATGTAAAGCGCTTTGGGGTCCTTAGGGACTAGTAAAGCGCTATATAAATACAGGCCATTTACCATTTAAGGATGTTGTACTTTTTTTTTATCAGCATTTCTCTTGAGCATATCAAGACAATCAATACTGTTTAGCTAGCCCTACCCACTAGCCACAAGTATGGTAGTTATTACAAATGATAATGGTCTAAGTGCTAGCTTGCATGTCATCTGCTAAAAAATCAATGATAGAATTGTAGCTGTTGCTGCACATTTCCACTCTCAGAAAAAAAGGAAGAAAAACAAAAACAAATTTTCAACAGCTTCTTTCTTTAAAGAAGTTCACCAGCATGTAGTGAACTAATAAGGTAATAGGGTAATGCAAAGGTAAGCTTTTTGAACAGATAAAACTCAGGTGTGGGTACTTTCTTTTTAATTTGCTTGCCTAATGTAATACACAAACAGGCATGTCTAATTATCATCCCTGCTGATAAAAAAAAAAAAAAAAAAAAAAAAAAAACCCAAAACATGGTCATTAATACTAAGAGTGACTTGATTCTGTTTGATCTGGAAATCTGGACCACACACACACACACTTATCTACATAGCCAAAAATCCATACAGTGATCAATTAATTAATCTCTGACTGACAGCCTTGATTGGAACCTTAATGTAATCAATAAGAGCTGGAGAAATATGCGATGCACACATACTTGTGCACACACTCTCTAATTGCATACCTTTGTATAATACGGTGGTCTGCAGATAGTGTGTCATAGATAAGGGAAATTTAGCAAGAAGACGAACCAGCTTCAGATAGGCTGCTATAGAAGAGCTGACTAACTCACTCCAGGCTGATCGAATTATCCACAAAACCAGACTTCACAGGTAATCCAAGGGCACTGTCCTAGATACAGTAAATAGAACACACAGAGTAAAATACAGACGGTAATGTCAGGTCATAGCAGTTTAACTGAAGAACATGTTGTAGTGCCCTATCTATGATAAAAGAAGAAAAAGAAAAGTTAAGGTAAAAAAACCACAACATGGTTTTAGTTTTCAAATTATTGTCTAAAGGTAAAAAAAAAAAAGTCCATTGTTATCTGACTGTCTCCAATCAGCTGTACCTCTGACATACATATTATTAATAATATTATAATATTTAAAAAAAATAATAAACCTGTGTTATCACACATGACTTTTTGCTTTGCTTGCATTAATTTCTATTGACATGCAATTTATTTTCTTTTTACTCTAAAAATAAGCATTGGCAAGAAAAAAGCCATTCCTCACACCAATTCCTGTCCACCACATTATCCAGAGATAATTTCACACTTGCAAATTCTTATTTGTTGTGGGTTACAACCCCAATTTGATCAAGGGAGGGTAGGGAGAATATCAGGGGTCAAGCAGGTCAGTCTTCTTTGTTATGACTTCAAACCTATGTGCATGTGTTTAGGACTAATGACTAAAATGTGGCTTTACACTGCCAAGAATACAATAGGGATTTAAACTAAATAGCATACAAAAAGGATTATTCTGAGTGTAAATAGGTAGCAAGACTAGCCAAAGGATCCAGAAGTGCAGCTCTTCAGCGTTTATCTATCATGAGTAGATGGCAATTGACTGCAGGTGCCCTGCTTCAGCCAAGAGCGTGAGGGAACGAAGGGCTACAGCTGAGGCCCACAAAGCCCATGCAGTGTTACTAGCAGCAGGTAGAAATTTAATCAAACAAACTCTGACACAATGCCCTGAGGCAAATGCTAGACAAAGTTGGTGAACGTGGTATTTAATTTATTTATTTATTTTTTTGGCTTCCATGTCTCGTGTGGATTCAGAAATTTAAAGTTCTAAATGTGCATCCAATTTAAATTTCTGAACAGTGTGATAGGATTCCCAAGCAATGATTCTCCAAAAGGCCACAAGGAATGAATCATGGTAAATCAATGCTTGCAGCCCTTTTGACACTCTTTGGATTTCAGTGTTGAAAACTTTTCTACAAGGATCCAGTTTGGGTCACAGAAGCACATTCTTCACTAGCTTTTTGCAAAGGCTCTTTGTTTTGCTTGCAGCTCAGTGAAAAATCAATAATATCTACAGCACACTTAGACAAACTCATATATATAAGATGAGCACTCCTTGATGTTTTAAGTATTTTATCTACCATCCCAACCTATGATTGTGCGCCTGGTGGTATATTATTGTCCCCAGAGTTTGTGGTTTCATGTGATGCCCATGCAGGACACCAGATCTCTACCAGCTTCAGGTTAATAACTTTTTCTCAACCATCTGGAAAGCCTCAGGAGGAACAGTTTTCCCTCTTTTCTCTTGTCATAACAGAAGTCATTGTCTCAGGGTGACAGCCATGCTGTCGTTTTGACAAGCGTCACAGGCAACAATGTAATGAGACGTGAAGGGAGAGCAGAAATGTTTGGCACAAATGTTTGGAACTCAAACAATATCAATCACAGTCAGCTTCTCATGTCTGCCCGTGTTTCTCTTTGTGCGGGGATTTGTGTGTCTGTTACACAGCTGCTACATCTCCCAGGGATAAATCCCAGGATGGCTAATCAGATGCAATGCTGAGGAGGAAAGAGGAATGCACAGTGGAAATGATTTCTCTATCCCTTGCTGGTCAAGGAGTGTTTGGGTAAATTCATACAGTGTGCACAGGGATTGCTCTGCAACAATTTCCTCAGCTGAGGTGACAAACAATTGTTTATAACAAAACTATTTGTTAGATTCTTCAGATTTATTTATAAAGTAGCAAACCTAGTCTGTTAAGCACATTTATAGGCACCACTGTGGTTTTTAAAGTTGACACTAGTTTTAAAAGGTTATATCAGATGTTATGTTCTTTGGTTTGTGGCCAAGCAGATATAAACCATTAATAAAATGAAAGCCAGGCACAGCCTCGCAGAAAACAAAATCTCAGCTCACATTCTGATCTACAGTCGCACTACTCCTATAGGCGTGTGATATGTATATTCTCTTTTTTTTGTTACTTCTTGAAAAGTGGAGAAAAACACATTTATTTCCAAATACATTAAAATAATATTCATTTTCCTGTTGCCTGGATACATACTCAACATAAAAGTCCATGTAACTATTGTTGCATTACAGTTTTTTCTGATTGCTTAAGCACATTTTTTGTAACTATTGGCTAATTTTGCAAAACTCTTCACACAAATAAGAAAACCTGTCACCCAATAATCAAAACATTGTAGTTCTCTTGCAAAAGCGAACACAGCTAGATTAACTCTTCACACCTTCGTAAAAATGGTGTTTCCGTATCAAACAGTACCCACAAGCCATCATCTACTAAGCACACAATGCGCCAACTGCACACTGATGGTATGAATATAAAACACATCTGGCTTTTGCTTTCTCTGTGCACAAGGTAGGCTATGTCAGTGTGAGCTCATACTTCTGTCATAGATCCATAAGCATAGAGGGATCCAAACTTAAAGTACTGGTGTTTATTCAAACACATCAAAACAAACACAAGTGTTTATTTCCAAGTATAGGATTATTTGCAATCGCCATAATGACTATATGGGTTACTTGGTCTGCAGTGAACATGCTTCCTCTGCCCCCAGCATCTGGTCATCTAGCAATTCTGTAAAGTAACAATTTCAGTATTTTTACATCAATGGTATTGGTGTGTTTCTCATTGGCATATGGCAGTGCTACAAATCTTTGTGCGAAGTGACTGTACTAACCGATTCTCATTTCAAGATGTCCTTATGGTACTTGCTACAGTGTTACGTGGTCTGCAGTGAACATGCTTCCTCTCCCCCCTCCTCGTCTTCCTCTTGCTCCTCCTTGTCCTTGTCGTCCTCTTCATCCTACTTCTTCACCTCCACGTCCTCTTCCTCGGCCTCCTCTACTTCTCACTCTTTCTGCTCCCTCCATTGTACTCCGCGCACACACAGCTTACCTGTATTATAGTGCTTAGGCAGATTGCAAAGTGAACTAATTATCTAAGAAAGTTTTGACATGTGAAAGTGTGCCAGACAGTTGGCAAATTAGTGTTAATGATAGCCATACATGTGTATACTTTTGCTAGGAGTGTGTTGGAAATTTGGTAATTGAGTGTTGTGCAGTGAATTGTGCCTACAGTTTTGCAAAGTGTGTGTTACAAAATTGCAAACTGAGTGCAAAGCAGTTTTTGTGCTTTTAGTTTTGCAAACTCAGTGAGTGGTTTTGCTATAAGTCTGAATAGTTTTAGAGATTGTGCTACAGGAATCACAGTTAGGGTTTAAGCATTCAGAAAAAACTGTAATTAACAACACTACATTTATATAACCTGCAAAAGTGATGGCAAATTCACTGAAATTCTAAAATTCAATAACTTCTCAATTGCAGGTGCTCAAGGACTGATTATTATCATTTGGTTATTTTACCGCAAGTTTGTTAATCTATGCAATACAACCTCAATGTTAATAGTGTGTGTGTGTGTGTGTGTGTGTGTGTGTGTGTGTGTTGGGGTGGGGGGGTAGCTTCAGTTAATCAATCTTACAATCATATTCCAACACGACAGACATACAATTGTCATTTAACCTTCATGATGTTTTTGATCCCATAAATCTCAGTTTATGTGTCTGTCATATTCAAAATCACATATACTAACACGTAACTGAAAGTGGGAAATCATCTTGAAACAAGATGATTTTTTGCTAAAAAAATCATCTTTGTCTGTCTTATAAAGATGTGTATCCAAACGAATAGTGATCATTTTATTTATTTATAGTTTATAATTTACACACTGTTATATTTCCATGATGCATGCAACACACAATAAACAATGACGAAGCTGACAGCATTTTTAAAATATCTTCTAAAGATACTGCAACAGTGCTGCTTTTGGCTGCAACAATCTGATACTGTTACAGCCCTAGTGCTTGCATGGTCGGGTACATGCACATCCATTCATCTCCATGCAAATATGCCTCACAACTGAATTCATTAAACAGCACCAGGCTGAACGAACCTCTGGCAGCAATAAAGGCCGTGTCTTTCAAAGAAATCCATGTCTACAAGCAATAGTCCAAGATGGCCCACTGCCAAATTGATGGGCATGTCAAGAAAAAAATCAAAGATCCACATCAGTTTGAGTTTCATTGTGCTCCAAGTATTGATCAGCGATAACCCTGTTCACCTTAATGCTCATGGTCTTTAGGAAAGTCACAGTCTGTGTCTCTGTAGAGGACTGATCGAATCCAGTGCACAGGACAGCCATAAACACCCAGATTCACTACATTCATACGGGAAAACTCTGAATTTTCACT
The DNA here is from genome assembly GCF_057382275.1 of Copadichromis virginalis. NCBI lineage: Eukaryota > Metazoa > Chordata > Actinopteri > Cichliformes > Cichlidae > Copadichromis > Copadichromis virginalis. The sequence goes on from NC_140619.1 coordinate 30,560,266, forward strand.
GGAATAACAGCACAAAGCCATTTGTTGCGTTTAGATAATGTTACAACTAGTGTTGACTGTTTTTTTTTTTTTTTTTTTTTTTTTTTTTTTTTTCCCCCATTTACTCATCTGACCACCAGCTACAGTTCCCTTGTGTTGAATAGTTGAGAAGGCGTGCTTAAAGAAGACAAGATGTTGATTGGTGAAAGGTGTTGTTGATCTGAGAAGAAACACAATCTCTTTTAACAATGCTCTGCTCTGTGCCCCAGGTTTTCACTTTTGCTTGTCTGCTTTTTAAAATAGTGATGCTGAATCTCCCTCTGCATTTCAATTGAAAGCCTCTACAATTTCCACAACAACAACAACCCCTTGTTGGCTTTTATGTATTGCAAATAGTTGTTATAATGCACATCTCCACTCTACTGGAGTGAAACACACAACAGAAGTAACCGGTGCTGCTACAATTATGTTTGGAATGGAAAAACATCACCAAATGGCGAAATGGATGTTTGAGAGGTATTTATTATGCCTTATTATGCAGGGCCATGCAATGAACGTTTATTAACTCATGGAGTATTGAGCCAGCTGAAGTGGAAAGAGCAGAGCAGCGTGGTGCTGGGGTCACATGTGTGTCCAGCAATTACACACGAAATGGTTCAGCTGTCTCTAACACACACGGGTGATAAAATGCCCTAAGAAATGATGTCAGAAAAACGTAGCATGGAAACAGTGGCAGCTCTGACTTTACTGTAGATACAGTGGCTTGCAAAAGTATTCGGCCCCCTTGAAGTTTTCCACATTTTGTCACATTACAGCCCCAAACATGAATCAATTTTATTGGAATTCCATGTGAAAGACCAATACAAAGTGGTGTACACGTGAGAAGCGGAACGAAAATCATACATGATTCCAAACATTTTTTTACAAATAAACAACTGAAAAGTGGCGTGTGCGTAATTATTCAGCCCCCTGAGTCAATACTTTATAGAACCACCTTTTGCTGCAATTACAGCTGCCAGTCTGTTAGGGTATGTCTCTACCAGCTTTAAACATCTAGAGACTGAAATTCTTGCCCAGTCTTCTTTGCAAAACAGCTCCAGCTCAGTCAGATTAGATGGACAGCGTTTGTGAACAGCAGTTTTCAGATCTTGCTTTCCTCTTTCTTAGAGCACATCCTGTTTGATGTTGTAAGCAGACTTGTTTCACTGAGGGTTTTTTTTTTTTTTTTTTTCTGTTTTGTTTTGTTTTGTTCTTTTGGTCACAGTTACACACAGCTATAGACATTCACACCTGGAGGCAGCTTAGTACAACCACAGTGTGATCTGTCATCTGAGTAGCTCCACTGGAGCAGTAGGGGATTAAGGACCTTGCTTAAGAACAACACAGTGGTTGACCTCGAGGAAGGGAGGAGGCTTTTATTAACTGTTCTCACCCAGTTTTTTCTTGCTGGTCCAGGGGTTATAGCAATACAGTGGGGCAAAAAAGTATTTAGTCAGCCACCGATTGTGCAAGTTCCCCCACTTAAAATGATGACAGAGGTCAGTAATTTGCACCAGAGGTACACTTCAACTGTGAGAGACAGAATGTGAAAAAAAAAATCCATGAATCCACATGGTAGGATTTGTAAAGAATTTATTCGTAAATTAGGGTGGAAAATAAGTATTTGGTCACCTCAAACAAGGAAAATCTCTGGCTCTCACAGACCTGTAACGTCTTCTGTAAGAAGCTTTTCTGTCCCCCACTCGTTACCTGTATGAATGGCACCTGTTTGAACTCATCATCTGTATAAAAGACACCTGTCCACAGCCTCAAACAGTCAGACTCCAAACTCCGCCATGGCCAAGATCAAAGAGCTTTCGATGGACACCAGGAAAAGTATTGTAGACCTGCACCAGACTGGGAAGAGTGAATCTACAATAGGCAAGCAGCTTGGTGTGAAAAAATCAACTGTGGGAGCAATCATCAGAAAATGGAAGACATACAAGACCACTGATAATCTCCCTCGATCTGGGGCTCCACGCAAGATCTCATCCCGTGGGGTCAAAATGATCATGAGAACGGTGAGCAAAGATCCCAGAACCACACGGGGGGACCTGGTGAATGACCTGCAGAGAGCTGGGACCAAAGTAACAAAGGTCACCATCAGTAACACACTACAACGGCAGGGAATCAAATCCCACAGTGCCAGACGTGTTCCGCTGCTGAAGCCAGTGCATGTCCAGGCCCGTCTGAAGTTTGCCAGAGAGCACATGGATGATACAGCAGAGGATTGGGAGAATGTCATGTGGTCAGATGAAACCAAAGTAGAACTTTTTGGTATAAACTCAACTCGTCGTGTTTGGAGGAAGAAGAATACTGAGTTGCATCCCAAGAACACCATACCTACTGTGAAGCATGGGGGTGGAAACATCATGCTATGGGGCTGTTTTTCTGCCAAGGGGACAGGACGACTGATCCATGTTAAGGACAGAATGAATGGGGCCATGTATCGTGAGATTTTGAGCCAAAACCTCCTTCCATCAGTGAGAACTTTGAAGATGAAACGAGGCTGGGTCTTCCAACATGACAATGATCCAAAACACACCGCCCGGGCAACAAAGGAGTGGCTCCGTAAGAAGCATTTGAAAGTCCTGGAGTGGCCTAGCCAGTCTCCAGACCTCAACCCCATAGAAAATCTGTGGCGGGAGTTGAAAGTCCGTGTTGCTCGGCGACAGCCCCAAAACATCACTGCTCTCGAGAAGATCTGCATGGAGGAATGGGCCAAAATACCAGCTACTGTGTGTGCAAACCTGGTAAAGACCTATAGTAAACGTTTGACCTCTGTTATTGCCAACAAAGGTTATGTTACAAAGTATTGAGTTGTATTTTTGTTATTGACCAAATACTTATTTTCCACCCTGATTTACGAATAAATTCTTTACACATCCTACCATGTGGATTCATGGATTTTTTTTTTTCACATTCTGTCTCTCACAGTTGAAGTGTACCTCTGGTGCAAATTACTGACCTCTGTCATCCTTTTATGTGGGGGAACTTGCACAATCGGTGGCTGACTAAATACTTTTTTGCCCCACTGTACATCTAGCATCTGTATAATATGAGAACATCTGGTCCTTGAAGAATTAAAGTGAGATCTGTGTGTACAGTCTGTCAAAACCCATTATTTTGTGGGTGTTGGGGCATGTTGTTTCAGGGTGTGATCTGTCACTTTCTAGTGTGTGACCTTCACTTACAGACACAGTCATTGATTGCAGGGTTTCTACTCAGGTGACCTAAGCAGCTTCTTTTTGATGATGGTGTAGTTTTGCTGGTTTGATGAGACAATAACCTCGAACACGTGAGATTCTCTTTCTAACAACCATATGTCTGATCGCCTGCTGTGGCAGTCACTAGCTCTAAAGCCGTGTCTGCTCTCTGTATGTATAAAAGGGACAGCGAGCATGTCTCAACTGAGTCACTTGACGAGGATTAGATATTGTCATCTTTTATCAGCAGTGATTTCTTTGCCAAGCTCTGACAGTCTCTAAGGGGTTGCCATTTTGCAACTCCTTTTCTCTTGAGTGTGTAGAGAGAACACACACACAAATGGATTCTGCATAGTTTTATCTCCGATCTTGAATTTTCAGGTATTAAATCCAAAGCAGATTTTGATCAGCTTGTAGATAACCTTTCCGTAAGTAGTAGTAAATTGATCTGTCTCATTCGTCAGGGGAAACCAGGATTGCACTGAGAAAAAAAAAAACTATGACAGATATAAAAGATACATATTAATTAACCATGTCAAAAAGATGCACTTGAAGGATAATCATTTTACTGTACACTAAGTCACCTTGTGTATAAATGTCTTGTTCCATTAGAAGCATATAGACGTTGATTATTGTGCCAACACACTTTTGCAGGGAATTTGCATTTTAGTTGTTGAGCTGTAACATAAAGAAACAGATTAGATGTGATGATGCCGAGCAACGGGGGAAGCGAGGTCTGCAGCAGAGGTAATCTAATTCCCAGAGGCTTCACTGGGAGGGCGAACAGTCAGGCATGGGATGGGGGAAAGAAAACATTTGATAGCGCATCACTAAGCCAAAAGTATTAGAGTGACAGTCTCGAACAACAGAATATAAATATACAGTGCAATTTAAAGTACATCCACATTTAGTTTGTATGTGATAAATTGAGACAACGGCATGAGACATTTTCACATAAAGACACAATGACATATTCAAATGGATTGAAGAAGCAGTACCAGCAACCTGGGGCCTTCTTAGAAATTGACTTTGCATATTATCCTCGTGCTTATGTGGATTTTCTCTAGGTGCTTTCGCTCCTTTCCACAGATTAATGACTCAGACGTTTTGCAGGCTGGATTAATTTGTGACTACCAGTAGGTGGGATTGTTATTGTGAATGGATGTCTTTCTTATTGTGTCAACCACATGAACGTAGGTGGTAATGTTATTGTGAATGCATGTCTTTTTCTTCACGTAAGCCCTGTGACTGATTGGCACCCTATCCAAGGTCTACCCTGCCTCTGCCAACTGTCACCTGGGATAAACTCTCTTCCTTTGCAATAGACGACTATAGCTAATAAATAGATGATAAATTATGCCCCCCAAAAACCCATAGCTGCTGTAACTTTTCCGTAATGCAATTTTCCAACATAGTCTGCTCTTTTATGAACTAGCACTATAAGAAAAAAGCTAATAAAGCATGGTTCCCTGAACCATATATCATCATAGCTGTTAAAATAGTACCAACAGTACCTATAATGTGCACTTTATAGCTGACCCTACTGTATTTCTCTTCTAATGCATTGTATTTTATGAGGATAGCTAAAAGTTCAAGAAAAGTCCAATTTATTACTGACGATGTGACTTTGCATTATCTTTAGATCGGCTCAGCATTGTAATCAAACATCCATCCATCCATCCATCCATCCATTTTCTTCTACTTATTCAAAGTCAGCTCTGTGCAGCAGGCTAAGCATGGTAATCTAGACTTTCCATTCCTGGAAATACTTTTCATTTTCTCCCTTAGGGTATCCCGAGGCATTGCCTGGCCAGACAAGATACACTGAACAAAAATATAAACGCAACACTTTTGTTTTTGCTCCCATTCCCCATGGGATGGACGTAGAGACCTAAAATTCATTCCAGATACACAATATAACCATCCCTCCCAAACAGTGGTCACAAATCAGTCCAAATGTGTGGTAGTGGGCACATCTGCTATATTGAGATAATCCATCCCACCTCACAGGTGTGCCACATCAGGATGCTGATCTGACATCATGAGTAGTGCACAGGTGTACCTCAGACTGCCCACAACAAAAGGCCACCCTGGAATGTGCAGTTTTTTGCGCTATTGGGGGTCTGGGGACCCAGAACCGGTCAGTATCTGGTGTGACCACCATTTGCCTCATGCAGTGCAACACATCGTCGCATGGAGTCTATCAGATTGTCAATTGTGGCCTGTGGAATGTTGGTCCACTCCACTTCAATGGCTGTGCGAGGTTGTTGGATATTCGTGGGAACTGGTACACGCTGTCGTATACGCCGGTCAAGCACATCCCGAACATGCTCAATGGGTGACATGTCCGGTGAGTATGCTGGCCATGCAAGAACTGGGACATTCTCAGCTGCCATCTGCCCTGAACAATGTGAACCATGATTCATCCGTGAAGCGCACACCTCTCCAACGTGCCAGACGCCATCGAATGTGAGCATTTGCCCACACAAGTCTGTTACGGCGACGAGCTGGAGTCAGGTCAAGACCCCGATGAGGACGACGGGCATGCAGTTGAGCATCCCTGAGACGGTTTCTGACAGTTTGTGCAGAAATTGTTTGGTTGTGCAAACCAATTGTTCCAGCAGCTGTCTGGGTGGCTGGTCTCAGACGATCTTGGAGGTGAACCTGCTGGATGTTGAGGTCCTGGGCTGGTGTGGTTACACGAGGTCTGCGGTTGTGAGGCCGGTTGGATGTGCTGCCATATTCTCGGAAACGCCTGTGGAGACGGCTTATGGTTGAGAAATGAACATTCAATGCACGGGCGACAGATCTGGTTGACATTCCTGCTGTCAGCATGCCAATTGCACGCTCCCTCATTGCTTGTGGCATCTGTGGCATTTTGCTGTGAGACAAAACTGCACATTCCAGGGTGGCCTTTTGTTGTGGGCAGTCTGAGGTACACCTGTGCACTACTCATGATGTCAGATCAGCATCCTGATGTGGCACACCTGTGAGGTGGGATGGATTATTTCAATATAACAGATGTGCCCACTACCACACATTTGGACTGATTTGTGACCACTGTTTGGGAGGGATGGTTATATTGTGTATCTGGAATGAATTTTAGGTCTCTACGTCCATCCCATGGGGAATGGGAGCAAAAACAAAAGTGTTGCGTTTATATTTTTGTTCAGTGTATGTTTATATTTATGTATTGCTGCCATATTTGATCCCAAAAAGCATTCTGAATCATACTCTTCTTATTTCGGTGTGTGTGTATTTCTTTTTTTGCAAATTTATTTGTGTAGTTTTACATTCTTGGATGAAAGCTTAAAGCATGTTTTGTGTGTGTGGTCATTTTGTGTGCATCCTAAAAACAATCTCAGATCCAGTATGTATAGTGGAATCACAACTGCTCAAAAAGTTTTTGCTATATGTTAAAACCAAAGACAGTGACAAAATACATGTATGTGCACAACTTACTATTATTATTATTATTATAAAGTTATTAAAGTCAGTACATGAAATTTAATTCCTTGAAGATATCCGCTGCTCTGCTAGCCTGAAGTTACCCCGCAACATGTACATCCACATTGTTTTTCATGTTTCCACATTTTTGTCCATGTGTCGATATACATACTTGGCAGTGTCTGCAGCCGTGTGTGTACAGTGTCTATTGTTTTAAAAAACTAGCCTTCAAAAGAATTGGAAAATTTTGAGAAAAAAGCAGCTAAGCTTGAATAACATTATGACCATATTGTCTGAAGGTAAATATGAGTGCATTACCTGAGAATTATGTGACATCTGACAGTTTTCACATATGATTGGGGGTATGTTATATTTCTGCATGTAGAACAATTTTTGAATATTGCTGTAATTATGAATGACTCTAAATATTGTAATAGTGCATTTCAATAAATGATTTTATTTTATTTGTTGTTTTATTTTTTCAGCAGTACATTTAAAGTAGGAAAATAAAAAATACTATGTACAAATGCTACAATTATTAACTTTACTTTTAGGATTTTCTTTTTTTTTTCTATGTTAAAAATATCAATACCAGAGCCTGGTTATTTTTCAATTTTAACTATGTAATTTTTTCCAAGTTTTTTTTTTTTGTTGTTGTTGTTGATAAGGTTACAGAGAATACAGAGAAATTCATTAATAATCCTTCTTATGCATAATCTAAAAATAGCCTGATCTAGTTAATTCTCAGTTTTACTCTTTCAGTCTCAGTTCCTTTTTTTTCTTTCTTTTCCCTGCTTTTATTACAAACGTTTCATTCTCGGTCACCTCCTACTGAGTTTTTTTTCTTTTTGTCTGTCTTTTCACCTTTGCCTCCTGTCTGTCTCTTTCTCCATCTGACGTGTATGTTCTTGAGAACCATGTCAGCTTGAATTGGTCATTATCTGCTTTTATCCCTCAAGGGCAGGTATTCAGGTTTCCTGTAGTTATGTCAGTGTGTGGTTGTGTGTGTGTGTGTTGTGATAGAGAGAATGAGTGTGAGAGAGGGAGACATGTCTGCTTCAATAATTCAAGGGATTGTTGTACTGTGTTGTGAGTGTCTATGGGAAGAGAGAAAGAGAAGGACAAAGGGGATTGAGAGCAAGAGAGAGGTTGGGAGGGGCAAAAAAGAGCAGCACAAAAAGATGAGTTTGACAGAAAGACATGCCAAATATGATCACTGTAATCTTTAGTTCTAAATTACCCCAAGGGTTGTTACTACCTAATGGAGTGTTAATAGTGGGGTAAAAGTGTGATGATGACAGTTTTGTGCATGTTTTACTGTTACAGCCTGTCAAATTTTTATTCTTGTAATCTCTCCTAAATTGCGTTAACCAGGCACAAAGATTTTGACCACAGAGCACAGAGTTATGAATGTGTGTCACAATTGAATGTAGCAATGTCTGTTGGGCTGCACTAATCATACTGTAGCTAGAGACAAACGTAACAAGCTGGGTGCCAAAAGGTTTGCTGCTCCAATCCCCAGCAAACTGAGCCCTAGACTACAGCACATAGACACAAACAACAGCAAAAAGACTCTCAGTTCCATCTTATACTCAATGGATATCTAGCCAGCCAAAAAAAAATTGTGTCCTTGATGAAAAGGCTTTTGTTCAGCAAGGAGAATCTTTCATTTTTAGGCCAACACAAGGAATTCAGCTGCACTCATCTCCAGTTACTCCAACTCAGAAAAGAAATCTCGTGGTCTTAGCTTCTCCACTGTGTCCTGCTCTTCACTGTGGTTGTTTCCATCTTCAGTAACACCATTCCATGACTGAGCAGTAGGTCCCACTTTTGCATCACACTTACCTGCTGTGCTGTTTTCCAGCTATTGTGACATTTTTAAATATTTCTAGAAGCATAGGCAGTTTTACAAAAGGGATAATCTCCTAATTGAGCACACTTGTACTCAATTATCAATCAATCTAACACTTCCCACTGTGCAAAGTTGGAGGGATGTCTTTTATATGCTTGTCTTTAAGTAGCAAATGATTTTATATAAATTCTCTTAACTCTAAAGCTTAGTGATGAAAAAAATTAATCCTTTACTTCTTTTAAGTAGAGTGCTGTACAGTTATAGCACTCGATGCAAAAACTCATATTTCCACAGCTTTGAAGACCGTGCTGGCTTTAAAGCGCCTGTTAAAGACAAAGGCATCCAATGATTCTATCAATGCAACGATATAACAGAAGAATATATATTATGCCATTTTTAGTAAGATTTTTGTAGGTGCACATTCAGCTCATCAGTTAATTCATAATGTTTAAGTCTGGTTTTTGGGACAATCACAACATCAGCACAGTATCATAGGAATCATTCAGTCAGTCATCATGAGTCAGTAATCCATCACTACTGGTTCTGTTTTTCATAAAGTTCTATTTAAACAGAGTGATGGATCATATCATCCAGTTATGTTATGATGTTATGAATCCCATAAAATCATTTATGGCATGCCTTATGGATAAGCTTTGTACACACACACACACACACACACACACACACACACACACACACACACACACACACACACGTGTGTGTGTGTGTGCTGTCAGCTTTAACCGCATTAACGCCGCAAATCTTTGTTAGTGAGTTAGCGTGGATCACCTCGTGCGTGGGGTCAAGGCATTAGTGCCGTCCAGCCCCACACATGCGGCAATCTGCGCTAAATCTCTTGGCGATAAAGACCCCTGCATTTTTTTTCAAAACGTGTTTTAGATAATATTATATGGAAGTGGAAAAAACATCTTGCTGCTTGACCAATATAAAACTGAATTTTTAGTAAAAGAAGTAATAGGGTGTAAAGCATAGGGTTAGATATTGATCATAAAATTGAATTCTCTTGGGCATATTCCAAGCCATCAAGCGAGAAACCTAGGAGGGATCTTTGGCTCAGATTTTAACTTTAGCGCTCATGTGGGGTCTGTAACTAAATCCACCTTTTATCACTTTAAAAATACAAAAAACTGGCACATACTTTTATATCTAGTGCTTTTATATCTAGTAGGCTCAACTACTGCAGTGCTCCACTATGTGGTCTACCACTTCAATTGATTCAAAATGCTACAGAATGTGACTAGAGCCAGAAGAAGAAAATACATTACAATTGTTTTAAAGCCACCATGCTGAATTCCTGTCAGCTTACATATAGAATTTATAATAATTTGACTTGTTTTAAAAGCACTTTGTAGTGTTGCTCCACTATGCCTCCCATGCTTACAGTGTAGCAATCAGCACAGCCCCTGAGGTTATCTGGACAAAAGCCTTTGGCGAGATCATTTTTAGCTTTTATAATGCCTTCGGCCACTGGACCAGTCTGGTGAAGGACTAAAAAACTGCTGGAAGTGAAGTACCTTGTCAACCTGGTTTTTGATGGAGTGTGCCAAAGACATTGCACACTTTATTTTTATTTACTTTTTTCATTCTATCCAAGTTTGACTATTCATTTTTTTCTCATTTGCGTCATGTATTATTTTAATGTCATTGTAATTTTAATTTAGATTTTATTAGTGATTATTGTTGATATTAATTACTTCTAATTATTGGCTATGGCCAATAGAGAATATGGGCCTATGGGCTGTATTGCCCATAGGCTGTTTTAAATGTGAAATTATTTATATATGATTTCTTGTCCTTTCAGTTTGTTTTAACTTCCTTATCATTGTATGCTATTTGTTTAGTCTTATAACATTTTCCTCTGCATTTTAATTATCTTTGCTTCCCTTTCTGTAAAAGTCACCACACACCAGTGTTGGTGTACTCCCAGTGCTGGTACCAAGCCTGGATAAGAAGGAAGTTTGCATCAGGATGGGCATATGATGTAATATCTGTGCCAAATCAAACATGTTGATCCATTCTCTGTGGTGACTCCTTGGGAAATAAGGGAGCTGCTGAAAGTACCTTCGAAGTATTGTTGATCAGTATATCTAAAATACCATCCTCAAGCCAGTTCCTGCATGTCCTTGTCCATGTACCCTGAAGTGTTTCTTACCCAGTGTTTCTTGAAAAATTACACACTGTAAACCTTTCACAGTTCTCTGACTCCTTACACACAGTGGTAATGGAAATGATGCCATTTTTTACATTACTATATCCAGGTGTCTTGGCTATAGTAACTAATTGGCAGCTAAACATTAAAACGTTAAACTATTCTTAGCTACACAAAAAGCCTGGAAACTACACCATATATCCACAACAATTCTCATCTCAGGGCACACCTGGATATTTTCTGTGCTTGAAATGTCTGCCTCCTTGGATTGCTATGATTTTCACTTTTAAATTCTTTCACTGTGGGATAATTGAGACGGTGATAGATAAATAGTACATGATTTCAGATGAGTTAAGAGTCTGACTTAACTGAAGGTGTCAAACAAAGATTATACAACAATTTATTACTACTATTTTTCCCAAAATATTTTACAACATGCTTCAGAAGATTCCCTATACAGTACATGTATTTTTGCTGCAATTTGTGAATGTGTAACTTTAACCCTCTCCAGGCAGACATTGCAGTTTTGCAACAGTTAAGAACTAACAACCTGATTACCCCACATACATATTTTATGAGGTTTTTTTTACTCAGAAGTACCACTGCAGGACTTGGTTGTGCATTAGCAACAAAAAACTTAATTGGGCCTGAGAGGGTTAATATGTGTGTGTGGAATGTATTATCAGTGGCTTCTCAGCTAGTCAAATGCATTTTCGGCGCTCATTGCTTTGTAATGTTGTTGCTTTTCTTTAAAGTATTTGTGAAATATTAAAAATATTTGAAATTCAGTTCAATCCATCCTTTGATCTTCTGCTGCTTGTCCAGGTTGAGAGTTGCTGGTGTAGCAGTCTAAGCAGAGATGCCCATGCTGCTCTCTCCCTCACCTCTGTCAGCTCTTCGTGGGGAAAACACTGAGGCATTCCCAAGCCATCTGAGGCTACGTCCACACGTACACGGGTATTTTTGAAAACGGAGATTTTCCGTTTTCGTTTCCAGTTGGGGCATCCCACCCAGAGCAGACACTGAGAACCATGGCCTCGGCCTTGAGATACTAATTCTCATTCCCCCCACTTCACACTTGGCTGCAAACTATGTGCAAACTGGAGGTCATTACTGGCACTTAAATGAGAATGCCTTATACAATTTGAAAATGAAATGCTTATTTGATCATGTAATTTTCAGGATGTTATCAAAATTGCAAAAATACAACAGTTAATGTTGCATTATGTTGTAGTCACAATCATCTAGGCCAATTTAATTTGTTTTGTTGAAAATGTTGCCTTCAGTGTGTTGTATGCGATTTATAATTGTAATTCTGTGGCTTACTAAAGTTTAGAAGCTGAAATATTCCAACACCATGGACAGCTGCTTGGTGTTGGAATGTTGTTTTTTTGGCTGCTCCGACCGAAGAAAGCTAATGATGTTTCCCTTGCACTGCACATGCACAAGACCACCTTTTCCCCCTGAGCTGATGTGGTTAAATAAAAAAAACACAAACAAAAAACTGACTGATTTGAATTTAAAAAGATATTGTGTGATAAATTGTAAACTTATTGTTAAAAACCATTTAATTCCATTTAATCTTGTTATTTAAGCAATCGAGGTATTATTTGTATAATTTATAGAAATGTGTCGTGTGCTTCAATTAAATGCTTCTTTCACTTTATCGTGTCTCATTCTACCTTTCTAACGGTGCTGGAGAACTTGGACTTTAAATAATGTGCTGTGTGCTCATGTGAGTGTTGCTGACTCTGCAAAGTGTGTTTGTGTCAGAGGTAAATTGCCGTAGCCCCTTTGATGTGGAAAGCAGCAAAAAGAAGATAAAATATTCAAAGATGCTGTCCCGTGTGTGGATGTGCCTGTGTGCATTGTGTGTTACTGCATTTGTTGCTGAGCGGCTGCTTGGAGCAACACTATAGTAAAGCCTCTGATTTTAGTCTCGAAGCATCAATGTGTGCACACACACGAGCACAGTGGCCAGTTGTCTCCTGGTTGTGCCTGACTTGTAAATCTCCTCATTAGTGGAAGTCCAATAGAGAAATCAAGGGCTCTGATTGGAGTGTTGAATCTATCATCACGACCCCCAACATGACTCACTTGAGCCTCTAATTAAAGCTCTAAATCACAAATTCCCATAAGCCTCTCCTCTCTTCTCTTCTGCTCAACATACCATCAAAATTTTAGGGATTGTTTGAGGTCAGAAATTTCACATATCACATTGTTGTTTGACATGTGGTTTTAATGGGTTTGCCACCATATCTCAGTCTGCCTTACTAGGATATATTTCACTTTATGCTAACCAAATCACCATTATTGTTTAATGGGTTGATTTGACGGCTGAATAATTTGAAGCCCAATCAATGCTTTTTTTCCTTCACTGACCTTAAACTTAAAATTAAAAATAAAATTACCTGCTGGTCAAAATTAGTACAGTTAGTTCATCAAATTGTTTTGGAGATAGTTTAATGTCAACCTGATGGTGGTACTTGAGGAAAGGAGGACCACAGTTAGATCAATAGAAAAAAAATGACATGAGAAGACATTTTTTTTCACATTTGTTTAAATATATTTTTGTTTAAACAACTTTATGGTGTTTCTTTTTTTTCTGTATGTAGGGAAGCACACATATCTGTCAGCAGCAGTGAATTGTTTTGTCATCAGCTTACACTGCTGCATGACCGACAATTTCATTTACCTAATAATAGAGATAATGACACCACTCATGCAGTATATGGAGGGTTAAATAACCTTGTTAGGAAGCGCCAAGTGGAGCTGTCAGCATGCCAAGCTGTACAATAAAGCTGTCACCCCACTCTGTGATAAATCAAACTGGTTCAGCACAAAATGTGTCAGCTCTGTGTTGATATGAGGTAAATAACCAATATATCCAAGGATTAAGCTATAGGAACTTTTTTTTTTAAATTAACTCTAAGTGATTTTAATACCCTATGCATTCAGTGTCTAGTTTTTTTTTTTTCATGAAACACTGATTCATGTTTGTATTTGCCATACAACATTTGCACAGATGTTGTCAATACACACAGTAGTAATCAGAAAGTTTTTGGGATATTTGCAGCACGCAGATCCAAATCACTGAGAATACATCTAACATCAAACACTCGGGGATGTACTCTGTGAGACAGATCATTCGGTGACTTTTAGGTTTCTGTTTTACATTACTTTTTGCAATTTTGCCTCCAGATGCCGGATATTGTAGCATCCTAAAAATGTGCTTTATAAACCAGGTAAAATTGCTATAAACCTGTGGCCTTTTGATGTCACTGGATTTACATGCATGTGTCTCTAAGCTTTAACATACAACAGCAAAAAAGCTGCAGTGCAGCACAGAGCAGAGGTGGGACCAAGTCATTGTCTTGCAAGTCTCAAGTCAAGTCTCAAGTAATGTCAGGCAAGTCAGAGTCGAGTCTCAAGTCACTGGTGTAAAAGTCCGAGTCAAGTCACAAGTCTGAAACTTTGAATTTCAAGTCCTTTCGAGTCTTTAAAAAAAAAACGAAAAAATAATGTTGCAGTTATGCTAAATGTAAATATTAGACCATGTAATTTTAAAATCTGTGTTTTTCTCAACACATGACAAAATAGTGAACTTAGAAAATATACACAAATTGTGAAATTGCACCTCTTTAAAATGCAGCTCAATTAAACCTAGCTCCAAGAATAATTTTCACCGACAGTTCTGAGATACGCTGCATGTTATTCTTGGATGCGGTTGTAGGACCAGCTTTAAAATCGCATGACAAAAATATCATACACATTAAAAAAAAACTGCATCACCAACGTAGCCTGGACAACATTTGCTAGTTAGATGAAGTCAGCTATCTCATCTTAGCATATTTATTTCAATTCAATTCAATCTTTTTTTTTTTTTTTATAAATTTTATTTTCAGTCACAGCAGCATGTTAACAACAAAACATTGAACATACAGTAGTTTGCTGTTCAGTATTTACAATACCCCAAAAGATAACAGAAATAGAGAAGGAAAACACAAACAAACAAACCAAAGAAACCCCTACAAAACAACAAAAAACAAACAAACAACAACAAACAAATAGAAAAATAAAATGTATAAGGGACATTCAGCGTACAGTTAGCTATGATAGCGATATAGAGATATGGTATCTGGTCATGATAAGGTGGTCATTTTAAATGTTTCCATGTAAATCAAGAATGGCTGCCATGCCCTAAGAAATTTGGTGGTTGAACCTGCCAGTGTATATCTCATCTTTTCTAAATGTAAAAACCTCATGAGCTCCGCAAGCCACTGTTCATGTGTGGGAGGAGCTTCCTGCTTCCATCTTAAAAGTATAAGGCGCCTTGCGATAAGTGAAGCAAAGGCAATAGAATTCGAATAGCATTTTGGCAAAGTGATGTCTTGAGGTATCACCCCAAAGATAGCCGTTAGAGCAGAAGGCTCATATTTAACGTTATACATCTCTGACAGAGTGTTAAATATAGACACCCAATAGGTATGAAGATTGGGGCATGTCCAAAAGGTATGAAGGAGCGAACCTGTTTCTGCTTTACATCTGTTACACAAAGGGTCAGCTCCTGGATAGAACTTGGCTAACTTTTCCTTGGAGATATGTAATCGGTGTAGGACCTTAAATTGAAGGAGCCCATGCCTGGCACATATCGAAGAAGAGTGTACCCTCTGGAGAAAAGATTGCCAGAGCTCATCTGTTATAGTCATCCCAAGGTCTTTCTCCCACTGTGCTTTAAGGATGAAGAGAGAAGGAGATTGAAGATCTAATAGTATAGCATAGATTTCTTTAATCGCCCCTCTCTTATGAACGTTTATATTAATAATTTTATCCAAAGAAGTTTCCTCAGGTAGTTCCGGAAATGAAGGAAATCGACTCGTTACAAAGTGACGAATTTGTAAATAGCGGAAAAAATGTTGCCGAGGAACATTAAACTGCTTCAGGAGCTGCGTGAATGAGGCAAAAATCCCATCTACAAAAAGGTCTTTGATATTTCTAAGGCCATTACTTTCCCATATTTTAAAGGCAGAGTCCATCATGGAGGGTGGGAACATATGGTTTGAGCAGATAGGTGCTTTAATTGACATTAAGTGTAACCCCAACCTTTTCCTACATTGCACCCAGATTCTGGGCGAGTCATACAACAAAGGGTTACGTTTATAGGTGTATAGTTCTAATGGGAGAGCTGAACTCAACAAAGCTGATAGGCAAATTTTGCCACAATTGGATGACTCAATTTGGAGCCAAGCTGGAGTCTCTGTAGTAACATTACTCATCCAGTACAGCATATTACGAATATTTGCTGCCCAATAATAAGACTGAAAGTTTGGCAAGGCTAATCCACCCATTGGCCTAGTCCTCTGCATAAAATCTTTACGAATTCGTGGACTTTTGCCATTCCAAATAAATGCAGAGATATGCTTATTCAGTGTTATAAAATACTTATTGGGTAAGTAGCATGGGATACATTGAAATAAGTAAAGGAACTTGGGAAGTATGTTCATTTTGATAGAATTGACGCGGCCAATTAATGACAGTGGTAAATTGTTCCACCTCTGAAGATCTGTCTCAGTATTTTTAAGCAGCGGGACAAAGTTTCTTTCATAAAGATCTTTGTATCAGTGGGTAACCTTAACCCCCAGATAGGTCACATACCCTGATTTAACGCTAAATTGAAAACCTGAAAATGAAATCTTTCTGGCTATAGAGTTGACACAGAGAAGTTCACTTTTATGCAGATTTAACTTGTAACCTGAAATATTACCAAAACATTCAAAAATGGCAAGAGCACGGGGAAGAGAGCATAAAGGCTCTGACATATACAGCAGGAGGTCGTCAGCATATAAGGATATTTTGTGCTCCTGGTCACCTCTGAAGATGCCCTTAATGCAACTGTCAGCTCGCAGTTTAATTGCCAGTGGTTCAATTGATAATGCAAAAAGAAGAGGGGATAAGGGACAACCTTGTCTCGTACCACGGAGAAGTGGGAAATAAGAAGAGAATAACGAATTTGTTCTAACACGTGCCATAGGTGAGGAGTAAAGTAACTGAATCCATGAAATGAAATTAGGGCCAAATCCAAATTTATGCAGAGTATAAAACAGATAATCCCACTCCACCCGGTCAAATGCCTTCTCAGCATCGAGTAATAAGGCAATTTCAGGGGTTGTAGTTGACTTGGTGTGTAATATGTTCAAAAACCTGCGCAGGTTGAAAAAACCATGCCTACCCTTCACGAAACCTGTCTGATCTGGAGAAATTAACAATGGTAGATGTTGCTCTAGCCTGAGAGCAAGTGTTTTTGACAGTATTTTTAAATCTACATTTAAGAGTGATATAGGACGATATGATGAACACTCTAATGGATCTTTATAATTCAATTCAATCTTAATTGGCAGACTTCATGTCCATAAAAACAAGACAAAAAAAAAAAAACACACACACACACAACACTCCCCCCCCCCCCCCCCCAACACAAGGTATACACCATTAAATATATATATGTATATAAATAAGTATCTAAAACATTTGTAAAAACATAAAACCATAATATACATAAAACACAATTACTTAAAATAAATCAATAAATACACAAACACTTTAACCAGTGCTTTCTGAGACTGGATGAGTAACGCGAACCACTCACTGTCGGATCTGTGAGTGCTAAAATTATACTGTTACTCGAACCATCCAGTCGTTCTCTAAAATTGAACATTAGCTTCCTTAAAAGTGCTTTAAAAGTCCAAACACCCACAGCTACAAACATCTGGCTGGCACTACCACTTCTAGGTATCCTGCAAAGGATTCTCATCGCATCATTATATGCAACATGCAGCTTCTGCATGCTACATTGTTTGTAGGATGACCACAAGGGGGCAGTATATAGCGGTGTGCAATACGCTTTAAACAAAGCCACTTTAACTGGAAGTGAACAAAAGCTGAATTTGCGTGCAATAGTATTTGCCTGCACATAGAGCTTACACCGTTGTCTGTATATGTCATCATCATCATTCATTTGCTCAGTAATAAAGTGACCGAGGTATTTCACCTTTTTATGAACTTCAAGAGTTTTTTGTGCCAGTTTAAACAAAGGGAAATTTAGCTGTTTATCCTGCTTGGTTCTACATATCAAAACAGCACTTTTAGCAGCATTGTACTCAATGTCATATTGCACACCATATTCAGTACAGACATTAAGAAGATCCTGTAACCCAGCACTGCTTGGACTAAAAACAACCAGGTCATCTGCATACATAAGATGATTTATCAGTGCTTTACCTAATATACACCCAGTGTTACAGGCTCTCAGTTGTATGGACAAATCATCAACATACAAATTAAATAAAATTGGAGACAAAATCCCACCCCGTCTAACACCATTGCTGACACCAAAGGGGGCAGAAATACTGCTTCCCCATTTAACCTGCATGTTCTGATGAGCGTACCAGTAAGAGAGAATCCTCACGATGTACTGAGGAACTCCCCATCTCTTCATTTTATCAAAAAGTTTTCTGTGGTTCACTCGATCAAAAGCCTTAGAGGCATCAATGAAAGACATGAGGACAGATGAATTTTTAGCCCTGTACAAACTGACTATTTCCTTGAGTGCATATATGCACATGTCAGTGCCGTGCTTTGGTTTAAAGCCAAACTGATTATCCAGAGAAGAGATGAACACACTAACTCTGTCAAACAAGATTCTTTCTAACACCTTAGATAAAATACTGGCTAGTGCAATTGGCCTGTAATTATCCAAGCAGCTCACTTTTGCAGCTTTGTCCTTCATAACTGGTACCAGTAAAATACACAGCATTGAGTCTGGTAATATGCCATGAATCATAAACCCAGTGAAACAGAGTGCTAAAAGAGGAGCTAGCCTTACACTAGCATGTTTTAAATGTTCTGCAGTGATGTGATCCAAACCAGAGGATTTATTATCAGACAACCTATGAATGGCTTCATATACTTCATGTGTCCTTACACTTATTGTGTCATTACTCATGTCAAGATTGTCCTCATATGGTTCACTTTTTATACAGTTAAACAACGCACTGTAATGCTGTCTCCATAATGCTGCAATGTTATCTGCCCCAGAAACACCTTCAACAGTTGATGGTAGAGATGGTTTACAGTTATTAAGAGCTTTCACCTCTTTCCAAAAATCTGCCGTATTATTACACAGCATTTTCCTGGCCAAAGAATCTGCTCTTAGCATTTTCTCATTTTTAGTTATAAAGCGAACAGCGTACTTATATCTGGCATTCGCACATTTTTTTCTGTTCAAATTCTGGGCCTTGTTTAGGTCTTCCAGCCATGGCCCAACATTTATAAGCTATGCGAGCTTCATCATGGTACATGGATACATGTTCTTTCCAGCCAGGTCTGATGTTAGGTTTCTTATGCTTATATTGTTTATCAAGCAGTGTGCCACTTTTATACAGAGCAGTCACTATATCATCATACATGGAGCAGAGTAAATGTTTATGCACAGCATTCTTACAGTTGACATCTTTGCACAAAATAGCTTCTTTATTTATATGCATATTAATAATCATACGGTTCTTGGAGTGAGTGCATACACTCATGAAGTTTAGTAACTTCCGGTCACTGCAACAAGTCCAGGTACAGTTTACCGACGGATGGGTGCAGGACCTTGAAATGCACCGTGCAGAACGAAAGACCATCGTACATATCATAAGTTTACCAATCTCACAAATCGTCGTCATAAATACACATTCCTTAACCGTTTATTAATATAACCTTTGAGCTCAACGGTAATTAATTAGTAGTGGAAATAATTTCTGGTTCATCACAGAAATGTAGCAGTGACAACAATACTGTATGCTGTAATCGTACTGGGCAATTAGTGATACAAAAAAACCTGTTTTATCCTGTGAATAAACGTATATGTTTTTGTCAATGTACCATAATAACATAAGCGAAACGCAATATTGTGTCAGGACAATTCACTATTTATGCACAATAAATAAAGGAGCATAGCGCCACAATTTCTGTTCAGCGCCAGACTTGCTTGTAACCTATATCACCAATTATGTTATGAAAATGACGTATTAACTACTAAAAAACACTGACCTTCGTGTAAATGCTTGGAGCAGACTAACCTGTGAGCTGGAGTGTTCTGGGACGTTATATTTGATCTTTGAATGGCTGCAATCCAGGCCACCCGTCGCGTCTTTGTTACTTCGGAAACATGGTTTGAACAATTTCTCTTCAACGACGTAATCCGATAACAACCGATCTCTTTACCCGTCGGCTTCCCGTGGCTGTCATGCGACCGGCTATTGCAGTTAATGATACAACAGCTTCTTGACATTTTTGTGTTTCTTTTTATCGCTGTATAACTGATTTTAATTGAAAGCCTGCGTGCGCTAGTACCGCTTGCCACGAGTTCCCAGAATCCTTTGCGGTTCTACCCGTGAATGACGTCACATTTTCAATCTCTATATAATATGCATGTTAAATTTTATATTTGGGGTAAAATATCAAGTCTTTTCAAGTAAACCGGTTCAAGTCCAATTCAAGTCCCAAGTCATTGGTGTAAAAGTCCAAGTCAAGTCACAAGTCTTAGAACATTTTTTCAAGTCAAGTCTAAAGTCATAAAATTGATGACTCGAGTCTGACTCGAGTCCAAGTCATGTGACTCGAGTCCACACCTCTGGCACAGAGAATATTCATTTTCTATTCTTTCACTGTAACTTGTTAGCTGCCACTTTCACTCTGCTTGTTCTATCAGGTACATTGCTTTGTGTCACAAGAGAGTGTGTAGTTGGCACTGCAGGATATAATCATTTTTTCTAGTGTTAAAAAACAAAACAAACAAACAAAACTTTTTTAGCTCCTGAAATTACATTTTTCAAAAATATGATAAAACTCAGCATGGGTTTGCCAAGTCATCTGGCAAGTCAAAAGAGAAGAAGTGTAATAGCTTGTTAGCTACACTTGTTATTTACTTATCTAGCTATCTGTCTATATGTCTATCCATCCATCCATTGTTACTGAGTTCGTCTGAGTGTTGAATCTTTGGGGGTGTTTTTCTTGTATGTTTTTCTTTGGGTTTCTTATTGTTCTTAAGCCCTGAGCTTTTGAAAAACTCCCTCCAGGGTGAAGCTTTTCAGAAACGCTGGACGGCACCTTTTTCTCCTTGTTTTATGTCAGACTGTGTGCCATGCTATTGTTTGTAGGCTTCTGACTGGCTAACATTTCTGTGTAGTTATGGTTATATTGCAGCATGCTCTTGACAGTGCTTGATATCAGTTTGGCATTTTCATATAGATGGGAGATCTTCAAAGCAAAAATGGAAAAAATACCTGCTTGAAAAAAGTACCTATATACACATGGACGTAACCCCAGATTTTTATTTTGAACGGTTACGCTGAGTTTTTGGTTTAGCTATTCTAGCCCCTCCAGTATCCCTTGTTTCTTCTCAGTTGTGAGTCTTTGTCTCAAATTTTGTCTCAAATTGTGTCTTGTTGCCTCCTTAATTCCTTAATTTTTACTTTGTTTGCATCTCTTTCGTCTTGTGTGAGTTTTACACTTTGTTCTTGACTGCCTTAATTCTGTTTAGCTGTTTGTTGTTTCCCTGTTGTTTCCACCTGCCCAATTAACCTCAAGTGTATTTCTACTCCTGTGTTCCTTTTAGTCCTTGTTAGACTCTACTTACCTACCTTGGGAGGTCCCTGGTTAATGTCTTGAATATTTGAATGATTTCTGATAGTTTCCTGCTTTTCTCTTTTCCTTATTACCCTGGATTTTTCGGCAGCAACGTAAATAATAGGTTTGTTTCGGTAACTTTTTGCCTGTTTTTGGAGTCCTGCATTACAGCCCATTTTCGCTGAACGGGATGTGCTAAATAAAAATAAAACTATAAACTTTACCATTGTGCATTGAGACACTTTACTAACTGTGTTATCATTAAACACTGAGATTAAGCATTGACTTCTGTTGCCATTTCTTTACATTTTTATGCAAATACATTTGTCCTAGTAAATCTTCTGTTTTTCTTCACACTGAGTCTAAAGCAGCCTTTCTATTACAGTACAATATGCTTTACGTGTGCTTTTGGCCAGATTTGTGAATTGGAACAGAAATAATTAACTATGAATCATTGCTGACAGATTGGAGTCATGTAAGCTATGATTCATGGTTAACTGGGAGATTGAAAGCAGCTAGGTGTTCCTAATCAAAAAATCTAATCTTATGTACAATGAGGAGGATGGAAGACAAAAGGCACAGTGAGGACAAGCAGCTGCAAAAATGTGGGAATGTGTGGCAGGGAGTTCTGGAAGATTGTCATAAATCCAATCACCTGACCAGACACCTTTTTCTTTTATTACTGTTGTCTTTGATCCTGGTACCCTGTGTTCTTTTACCAAAGGATACCCCCTCCACTGATTCATGTCATCCCTGCCTCTTTTTTCTTTATAAATGGTATGCTTGTAGATTGTCCATAGTGAGCTTACCTGCCCTTCACTCTCTGGGTTGGTAAGCTCACTGTATACTAGAATACTTAATAACACACCACCACAGCCAACCCTGGAAAAACAGGACATGGAGTCATTTGTTTGACAGAGCAAACAAGGGTGAGAGAATATGGAAGGGAAAAAGACACACAGGAATGTTTGTAGTTCATCCTGCTGGTTTTTCTGTTCTATGTTTACCACCCTCCCATTTCCCTGCCTTTTCTGCTACCTCTTTTTGTTTCATGAATATTTTCCTGAAGGCATATTTTTATTATTCTCTGCTTTCTCCCATACCCTCACAGTATCGACTCTTTGACCTATTGTCATCAATCCTCTCTTTTCTTCTGAAACTGTGACAGATGCAGTAGCATGAAGTGATTACTTTGAATAACTTTAAAGCAGCGTTAGAGTAATATTTATCAAGTCAAGAAAAGTATCACCCAGGTGTTTGTGTAGTTTGTGAAATTTAAATGTATTTAAGGTCAAGGAAAAAGGAAGGGGGAAAAACAGAAACGTTTTTTTTTACTATTTCTATATTATTTGTAAAAATTTTTTACAGCTATTCTGCCCAGAGACGATAAAACTGCATTCATAACCATGACCATGGCATTATAAATTCACTTCTGTGTCTTTTTTTTTTTCTTGAGTGTCTCAGTGTTCATTCTGGTGGGTGTGTCTTCTGGGCTGGCAGACAGTGCAGCATATTGATAAGCAGAGTAGAGCCTATTATCTTGTTTGGCCCGCAGCCTGAATGCCACTGGTGATTTTCTGTTTCTGGTCATAAACCACATTCACAGTTATCACAGAGCGGGGCACAGGGCGGTTTACATCACGTGATGTCTCCAATTTCTTTATTCATTAACTCCAATCTTCACAGCCACAAGTCTGGTTTGTTGTCATTGTTTCTTTTCATTCAGTCATTTCTCGCTCGTGTGTTTGCTGTGTGCCTCTAGCAGACTTCCTCCGGGACAAAATTTGTCATTTGGAGAGGAAATTAAACATTCTTTATTTTATCTGCATTTGGAAAAGAGAAGTCCCAATATTTTAGCTTTTTGTACCCTCCTCGTCTTGCCACAGCAGCAGCAGCAGCTCAGATTTCTTGCTCTGTTGTCAATGTGTCTGGTTCCATTGTATTAAAGGCACAGTAATTCAAAATCCCATTTTGTGCCATTTTGTGTCGAATCACCAAGGCAAGGCAAGGCAAGGCAAGGCAAGTTTATTTGTATAGCACAATTCAACAACAAGGTGATTCAAAGTGCTTTACAGAGACATTAGAAACAAGAACAAATAAAAAGCATGATTTAAAATTGAATAAAACAAGCAAATAAACTAACTAACTAATTAACAAACAAACAAACAACAGTATATAAAATCAAAACAGATAAAATCAGAACAGTAGATAAAATCAGTAGTTAAATGTAAGTTTTGAAATTTAAGCTTAAAGTGTGGATTTGGTGCTTTATTCAAATGCAGCTGAGAACAGGTGAGTCTTCAACCTGGATTTAAATAAACTGAGTGTTTCAGCTGATCTGAGGCTTTCTGGGAGTTTGTTCCAGATATAAGGAGCATAAAAGCTGAATGCAGCTTCTCCGTGTCTGGTTCTGACTCTGGGAACTGATAAAAGACCGGATCCAGATGACCTGAGGGATCTGGATGGTTCATACTGGGTCAGGAGGTCATTGATGTATTTTGGTCCTAAACCATTCAGAGCTTTATAGGCCAGCATCAGAACTTTAAAGTCTATCCTCTGACGGACAGGCAGCCAGTGTAAGGACCTCAGAGCTGGACTGATGTGGTCCACTTTTTTGGTCTTAGTGAGGACTCGAGCAGCAGAGTTCTGAATGAGCTGTAGTTGTCTGACTGATTTTTTAGGTAGACCTGTAAAGATGCTGTTACAGTAGTCAAGCCTACTAAAGATGAATGCATGGACTAGTTTTTCCAGGTCCTGTTGAGACATCAGATCTTTTATCCTTGATATATTCTTGAGGTGATAGTAAGCTGACTTTGTTATTGTCTTAATGTGTTTTTCTAAGTTTAGGTCTGCATCCATCACTACACCCAAATTTCTCGCCTGGTTTGTGGTTTTTAGATGTATAGATTGAAGTTCTCTGGTGACCTGTAATCGTTTTTCTTTGGCGCCAAAGACTATTACCTCAGTTTTGTTTTTGTTTAGCTGGAGAAAATTGTGGCACAACCAGTCATTGATTTCCTCAATGCATTTACCAAGAGCCTGTACAGGGCCTCGGTCTCCTGGTGACATTGTGATATATATTTGTGTGTCATCTGCATAGCTGTGATAGTTTATTTTGTTGTTGTTTATAATCTGTGCCAGTGGGAGCATGTAGATGTTAAACAGAAGGGGTCCCAAGATGGAACCTTGGGGAACTCCACATGTGATACTTGTCTGCTCAGATGTGAAGTTACCTATTGATACAAAGTATTTCCTGTTTTCTACATATGTTTTGAACCAGTTTAGTACAGTTCCTGAAAGACCTGTCCAGTTCTCCAGTCGTTTGAGTAATATGTTGTGGTCAACTGTATCAAATGCTGCACTGAGATCCAGTAAAACTAGGACTGACATTTTTCCACTGTCTGTATTCAGACATATGTCATTAAACACTTTGGTCAGAGCGGTTTCAGTGCTGTGGTTCTGTCTAAAACCTGACTGGAAGGCATCGTAGCAATTATTCTGTTTTAAGAAGTAACTGAGCTGTTGAGAAACTGCTTTTTCAATGATCTTACTTAAAAACGGGAGATTTGAGATCGGCCTGTAGTTGTTCATTTGTGTCTTGTCAAGATTGTCCTTTTTCAGTATAGGTTTGATTACAGCAGTTTTTAGTGATTCTGGAAACACACCTGATAATAAAGAAAAGTTGACGATCTGTAACAGGTCTGACTCTAAAGTCTTTGAGACCTTTTTGAAAAAACTTGTTGGCAGGACATCTAAACAGCAGGAGGAGGAGTTCAGTTGACCTAAGATGTCCTCCAGGTCTTTGCTGTTAATAGGTTGAAACTGTTTCATGGTGTTTAAACAGTTTTTTGGTGGACACAGTACATATCCTGGATCTGCTGTTGATGTACCAATTGCTTGTCTAATTTTTTGGATTTTTTCAGTGAAGAATTTGGCAAAGTCATTGCAGGCCATGGTCGAATGCAGTTCAGCTGCCACTGGCACAGGAGGGTTTGTTAGCCTGTCAACTGTAGAAAATAAGACCCGAGCATTATGGCTGTTTTTAGTGATGATGTCAGAGAAGTAGGACCTCCTTGCATTCCTCAGTTGTAAATTATAATTGTGAAGTTTCTCTTTATAAATGTCATAATGAACCTGGAGGTTTGTTTTTCTCCATCTGCGCTCAGCTTTCCTACACTCTCTTTTTTCTTTTTTCACCAGTGTGGAGTTTCTCCATGGAGACTTTTTCCTTCCAGAGATAACCTTCACCTTAATGGGAGCAATAGTGTCCATTACATTTAACATGTTAGCATTGAAGCTATTGACGAGCTCATTGACTGACCCTCTGGGCAGGTCAGGTGTTAATGGGAAGACCTGGTTAAAAATTGCACTACTGTGTTCAGTTATACACCGTTTTGTGATCACTGTTGTTGATATATTTGTGTGGGCTGAGATTTTACTTTCAAAGAAAACACAGTAATGATCAGACAGGCCCACATCAGACACATTAACCTTTGAAATGCTCAGGCCTTTGGAGATCAGTAGGTCAAGAGTGTGTCCTCTATTATGTGTGGCCTCTGTTACATGCTGAGTCAGCCCAAAGTTGCCCAGAGTGTTACTCAGGTCTTTAGTCCCTTTGTCCTGAGGGTTGTCCACATGAATGTTAAAATCCCCAGCAATAATTACACAGTCAAAATCAACACAGATCACAGACAGCAGTTCACTGAGGTCATTAAAAAAGTCTGTGCAGTATTTGGGAGGCCTGTAAACATTAAGAAACACAACTTTGGATGGGGCCTTCAGCTGTAAAGCCACATATTCAAAAGACTGAAAACTTCCAGGAGATAGCTGCTTACATTGAAATGATTCATTAAATAAGACAGCAACCCCTCCTCCTCTCCTGCTCGCCCTGACCTCACTGATAAAACTGTAGTTAGGAGGGGTCGTCTCGATGAGAACAGCTCCACTGTTACTTTGGTCCAACCAAGTTTCAGTTAAAAACATAAAATCAAGGCTGTGCTCAGTGATTAAATCATTAATTAAAAATGTTTTCCCAGCTAGAGATCTAATGTTTAATAAAGCCAACTTAAGTGTTTTAGAGGTATTACTTGTCCCCTCGTGTTTGGGAGCAGTCTGTGGCACACAAGGTATGTTTACTATGTTTAAAGATCTTTTAGAGTGCAGCTCTCTGTGTTTTGACCAGGCCACATGTCTCCTGTCACCTAAAAGTACAGAAATTTTAAAACCTTCTAGTAAACAGGGTCCCAGCTTCTCCTGGGAAAAGTCATCACTGCCATAATCCTCACAGCCCGGACCCTTCACACATCACGCATCAGACTGCGGAGACAGGGCATGAAGAGGAACTAAGGGGGCAACAGTCACAATTATTGACATAATCTTTCATATTTTTTCTGTTTTAAGATGTGTCACAAGAGTCTTTGGTTTAAGAGTTTAAGTATGAGGACTGGCAACATATTTGAGTTCATCCAATAATAAACGGGTGAGGACGCTAAGCAGCAATGTGTTTATGCTCCATCTAGCCCCTTTATTGTTCACAACACAAACAGTCTGTCTTTATCCACTATTTAATAAGCTTTTAATACTTAAAAGAAAAGCTGAGATGTAGGAGATTTGTTTGGATCTCAGCATAACTCCACCCTGAATTCTTCTTCATCTAGATCTACAGCCTTCGTTTAACTCGCTCTGTCGGTGAATATATCATTGTGGAAACAGACTGAAGAGTGAAACAGATGGACTACCTATAACTGAGGCATTCAAAATAATATAATCTTATG
This sequence comes from Copadichromis virginalis, assembly GCF_057382275.1. NCBI lineage: Eukaryota > Metazoa > Chordata > Actinopteri > Cichliformes > Cichlidae > Copadichromis > Copadichromis virginalis. The sequence continues at coordinate 30,587,404 of NC_140619.1, forward strand.
GAGTCCCTGTTGTTTGTTTAGCAGGTGGCCATTATCAGTTCCTGTGCCAAAGACAATCCAAACCAGCAGCTGGTGTTAGCTGAATAGTAATTTGGGACTCTGATGTATCCATTTTAGAAACATGTTATTAACTGAAGTTTGTTGTTTGTTATCTGTAAAATGCAGCCAGCGTTGTAGTAAACAGCTATTTATTTATTTGTAGAGAAAATTCCAATAGAGTAAAGAAAAGAGTAAAATACAAAATCATGTCAAATTCAATTTTAATGTGTAATGTGTAATCTCTGTAATTATGGTGATCATAAATGCTGTGATGATGATGGTTGTGGTTTTGATTACTTTGCTTACTGGCTGAAGCCGTGCTTGTGATTCAGTCAGACAACTCCGCCAGCTTTTGACTCATTCAACAAATAATAGCATCGTGCAGAGGGAGAGATGAGCTTAATGAGATTGTGCTAATCTTAAAAAAATGTGTTTTTATCTCTGTGTGTTGCACAATGCAAAATAAGCAATACATTATAGCATACATACATACATATCTATCTATCTATCTATCTATCTATCTATCTATCTATCTATCTATCTATCTATCTATCTATCTATCTATCTATCTATCTATCTATCTATCTATCTATCTATCTATCTATCTATCTATCCCCTACTGAATAAAAATCAGAAATGCCATAATTTGTAAGTAATTTGTTATTTTGAAATTACTCTCCAAGTTATGGAAAAAGAATGGAATTATGTATATTCCTCAAAATGAGGATGTCTTATCTTAGGAATATCTAATAAAAAAAATAACCAGCAATATTGTTTATATTGTCTATTCCAATGAACTATTTTACAATTCCAAAAATGTCTTTACATAATATAAGGTGGATGATTTTAGCATCAAAGTCACTGAAAGGCAACCAGCAAAAAAGAAAAAAAGGTGTTATTTTCCCTCCTAATTAACAAATTCAGTCACCAAAGACTGGTGACTGAGAATATGGGGCAGGTGAGACTCGGGAAACCCTCATGTGACATAAGATTAAAAGACAAAATGTTCATCATGCAGCAGCTCTAACAAAAGTCACTGGATTAATTCAAGGAGAGAAAATCAGTTTGGTAGATGCTATGTAGCCTCACTCTCAACCAAAACTGAACCCAAAAACACTGATTTTGAAGCGATTCATAGTAAGTTAAACTTTGGCGTGTGCTCTATTCTATTTTCAGCACACTACAACAGAACAAGCATAATTTAAAAGGATAATAAATTATTTTTTTCATAATGAGGTACTAAATGAAAAGGGTATGGTTATTTTTCCAGCACCAAGCTCTGCCAGGCAATACATATTCAGGATTTTACATACACCTCTGTGTAATCTGAAGAAAACAAGTGACTAGCCTTGTTTATTTATTATTGATCAGGGAAAAACACCAGAGGTGCTCTTGCTGCCTGTTAAGTCAGAACACGATAGATATGGCTAAAGGGAGCATTGATTTTTTTTTCTTCTGCCTGGAAAGCTTCTTATAATCATTAAAGTGCAATGAGACCTCAATTTGTTTTGGTGACATTAATATTTGTAAGTGGTGGCTCTTTGTATTTTCCTCTGCCCTCTCCTCATTGTATTTATGTTCAAATGGTTTAAACAGCCTATGCAAAGTTATATCTGTATACATAAGCGCACGTAAAATATCAGATAGTGTTGAGAAGAATTTTGAAAAAAAAAGAAAGAAATACTGTGTATGTTGTGTGTTTCTTGGTGCTGAAGTAAATGCAAACAGGCTGTTTGGTGAATTTAATTTAATGTTTTCTTAATTTAAGCAACTACTACTACACTGACACAGTCGGTACAAAGGTGCCAAACCAATTAGTGGTTTAATTGATTAATTTCAAATTCTTACATGTTCCAGGTTCTCACAGGATCTGATTTATATATGCTCTACCCTACAAATATGTTCAACCTGTCATCAGATACCCTTCTGGAATAATAGGCTGCCTACATGAGGGGATAGATGCCACGGATATCAAGATATGAGTACTCCTCACAATGCACACAGCTTTCCACCCAAAGTCCAGCACCCTGAGGCTGTAAGAGCAACAGAAGGGGGAGGGCAAGGATTAGTGAGTGTCAAAGGCACAATACAGGATGAAATGAGAATCGTCTATGAATACATCAGGTAGATGGCCCTGTGAGATGAGCTGTTACACGAGTGCCTTGGGCAGTGGAGGGCTGATAAGGCACAGCAGAAGAAAATACTGTAGATCAAGAAGACGACCAAGCTGCTCCATGGAATGCACCATCAACAGATAAAGGAACTGGTTGGCATTTGTGGCTAGAAAAGTCTGACCTAAAGGACTTGTGTTGACATGATCAGAGCCCCTTTCTTGTCCATGGCGGCACAAGAAAAGATCTGAAGCACCAGATTAATAGGGGCAGGAATCCCACAGCTGAGACACGCCAAGTTGCAGGATGTGTAAAGGTGCCTTGGAGATTCATTAGCTTGAAGTACCACATTTAGCAACAATGACTAAAAGTAATGGTTTAATGTATGACTTTATCGCAGTTTCTCACGTGATGTGGAGAAATTAAGGCCCACTCTTGTTCAGAATGTTTCGTCAATTCAAAGAGTTCACTTCATGTTTTTGTTTATTCACAGAGGTCTGGCCACAGCATTTGTTTAACGCTCCAGATCAAGAAATGAACAAAACTTCTGCTTTTATACAGGTTCTCAAACTTGCTGATGATCAATTAATCAAGAGCATTTGATTAGCAGAACCTACTTACCCTTTATTCTTGTGGCGGCGGTAAGGTTGTAATTAGTTTTCGTATCACTGAGTGCTTTCTTTTTCATATGACTGCATATTTGTATGTGCGTCTCTGTGTGCATTTGGGATAAAAATTAACAAATTAAAAGAGCATTTACCCTGCATTTTGAAAAATTACTTAAGCAGTGCATCTAAGTGTGAAACCAGGGGATCATTCACATGTGTGCACATGTAAAACATTGAGAGTGACAGACCTGTGCAAAATGAGTGTGCCACTTCCTTTCAAAAACTTTTTATTCTAAGTTATGAATTTTTTTTAAAAAGTAGGAGGAGAGGCATGCGATGCACATTTTTAGCATTATTCTGATTTTAGATCAGTTAACTGGGTTCAATAATCTGCAAAAGAGGTTCACAGTTTATATCCAACATAAAAAAAAACCCTGAAAGCAGTGCTATTCTATTCAGTTTGGCTATTTATGTTTCTCAGCTTTTCTGTAGAGCACAATTCACATAAAAGTCCTGTTTACTGTACATGGGCAGGCAGTACACAGGCGCAGTGGGGGTGGTTTAGTTAGTTAAGATGCCTCTGGATTTACTTGCTAGCATTTAACACAAAGTGTCTTTTTTAAATGATCCCACTGACTGTTTAAGCGGCTATTAGTCTGTTTTGCTATTCACATCAGGGCTCTAAAACTCTAGAGTACCTTCAGCAGCAAGCTGTGCTTCACAAAGCTTCATCCAAGATAAATCAGTATTTGCAGCAAGCTTTCTGGACATGTTTCTAAGTTTGTCTGTTAACTTGGGTAACAGGAAAGTAGAAAATTAGTTATTCCAGTGGTCCTCAGCAACTGAAATATAAAGCTATTAATAAAGCTTTTTAATAGTTAGGTTATTTTGGGTTTACACATAGATTGTTTCAAAATCTATATCACATGTATCCAAATGTAATGTGGGTATTGAAAATCAAACTTCAACAAATTTACTTCTGCTGAATGTATTAAATAAGACACTTATAGTATATATAAATAAGACACTCGACTCTGCTTTCCAGTGAGGATCTGACGGAGTGCCGACTTGATGATGTAATAAAAAACTAAAATAGCCTCTCTGGTGCCTGTCTGAAAGGCAGAACTGAGTGATGCTGACAATGAAAATGTATTTTCACTTCCAGTGTCATCAATACTTGTTTTTTGCAAAATGACATCACAAATATTCGATACATTTATGTGTGTGTGATGTCACATTTACTTCTCCTACAGAGTTCTTGCTGTGAAGCTGCAGAAATGCACTAAATAGACGACTGGCTCTCCTTGACCAGGCCGATCAGACTGAAGATAATGCAATAGGAAGACAGGGAGTTGTATTCTCATGTGGACTCATTAGATTCCTTGTAGCACTGGTTGAGAGACACTGAGAAAGATTTTGAAATACTGTGGGATTGCTATTAAGAAGATTTGATTATAAGAAGCAACACCACTCACTGAAATGCAATGATATAACTGGGAAAATTGTAAATAAAACTAGGAAATAATTATGTGATTTCCTTCTTTGTTTCTGAAGTAAGACATTCAGCTTCCTCTAAGATGATGTGAAACGAGATCACAGTTGCTGTGTTCCTGAGAGTCGAGCATGTGCACGTGTTGAGCAGGAATTAATCTTTGAAATCTTGACTCTTTGATCAGTGATAATGCGGGTGCTGCACACGTTCTCCTCCTCATGTTTCCGACAATATACAGTCGACAACAAAACCACGTCTTTGGTGTTCTTTGGCTGAAGAAACTGAAGCTTAAAGTTGAAATATGGACTTTTGTGACAAAGATGAAACAGATAATGATAAGACTGATAAATTAAATCCCAATAGTTGTTCAATTCTTACTCTCATGATAGGATTAAATGTGCTAAATGTGTTGTCTTCTTTTTGGGGGGAAGGAGGATGGATTGCTACTTTTTTTTGGTGAAGCACTGAACATTAGGGCCAGCCTTGATGAAACTGTAAAGGAGAGATGATGCAGCTTCTTAGCTGCTGACCTGGGGGCCTGCATCATTCATGGTTAATATGGTTCACACAGTGTGGTTGTTGTTGTTTTCTTGTATTCAGCTTATTCCTGTGCAATATGACTCTCCCTCTTCCCTTGGGTTTACTCAGGACAAGAAAGTGAGTAGAATCCTTGTTTTGTTTGTGCAGGCTTTGGCAACAAACCACACTACTGATGCATACACACATGCACAGGATGTGGCATGGAAACTAATGTTTATTGAGGTGACATCATGACATGATTGTATTTTATATTAAAAAATCAAAGGTCAACTTCAATGTAACATGAGTCTATTCATCTGGAGAGTTGTGGCTCAGGAAGCTGTGTGGGATGTTGCCTGCTGGGCATAGCAGCTATGTGTATGGCAGCTCAATTGTAAATTACTTTTTGTGTATGCACATTTTATGGCTCCAAAACAACTTCTCATTATTTAAATAAATAATAGAGTAAGAAAAGAATGAAATCATAGCCTGTCTGCGTTTTGGTAACCACACAGTTCCTGTCTTTAGAACTACTTCCACTCACAATAATAAAGAGACTTGAGAATGACCTCTGACACTGCATTGTAAAGGCCTGTGTGCTCAGCTGCAGGGAAACTTTTTAAACTTTTCTCCACTAAAGTATCCACATTCTTCAGCTAAAAGGTCACTGACAAAAAAGAGAAAAACACTGGCACTGCCATGTCTTCCCTGAGGTGGAGGCCTCTGGGAACTACTAAAGAACATCATGGTGATTATGGTTTTTTTTTTAACTGATTTTGTCTCTGCATGTGAGAACAAACTGGTCAGCATCCCATACGTGCAGCACAAAGCCTCTGCTAGTGGAGCACAGATGACCACAGAGAAAAATATATAGTGAAAGTGGTTGAACTATGACTATGATTAATGTATTTAGAATTCAACTTGAATCCTGTTTTTGTTTGTTAATGAAAGCAAATTTACAGGAGCGTGGCTGTAAACTTTTCCCAGCTACTGAAGCCGGGCATGCAAGGGAAAGTTTGAGAACCTACTAGAGGAACGTCCCCTGGCTCAGTTATACTGTTACACTGCACTTTTAAGGTTTAAAAAAGGGTTATGCAATTGGAGTCAATTTGCCATTTTCCATAGGTATTGATTTGAACTTGCATCTGCTTTTCAAAACAAGTGCACTTGGCTGTGTTTATTATGACTGTGCATTTGTGTGTATATTATACTATCTACTAATTAAGTATTGATTACTGCAGCAGTTTGCCTCTCTTCAAAACCAGATGCAAAGCCGTGTGGCTGTGAGTGAAGCTTCATCATCTTCTTGGCATCACATCTAATATTTAGCACTATACCTGCCTGTTCATATAAATGAGACACTGCCTGTCAAAGCTGGAGACATGAATATGGGATTGAATCCAGATGAGCTCTACTCCAGGAAAGCAAACACCATTTTATATTAACTTTCTCTTCTTTCCTCCTCTCCCATCTCAACACATTCCCTTAATATCTTCTCACCTCTGTCAGTTCATATTTCTTCTCTGCAGTGTATTTGTTCTCTTTTTTTCCCCTCTTTCTCAGAAATCCTTGAAACTGACGTACTTGCCATTCATTCTGATTCCAGTCATCATCCATCCTGTCATCTACACATCCCTCTTTCCATTAACATTGTTTTCACCTGCCTGTTTTTCTTTCTCTCCTCTAGGCCTATTATTGGATAACTGCAATCCCACTGACAAGCTTGGAGGGTGAAAATTATAGAGGCAAACTTTGTTCAGCCAAGTTCAGAGAGTAAGAGCCTTTGCACATCCAGTGATAAATAATATTCATTTCTGCAGAAATACTTTGTTTAGTGCTTTACATGTACTCAAAATATGAGTTGATTCATGTGTATATGGCAATGGTAAGCCAGGCAACAGCATTTCATAGAATGTTGTATTCAATATTAGAGGAGTGAAGCTGTGATTTTTTTTTTTTAGATGTTAAGAGTGCTCTCTAAGCCAGGGGTAGCTCTAGTGTGCTATTCATTTCAAACTTAGAAAATGTTACATCCCAGTAGAGCCAGTGTTTGTCTGCTTATGTAGTATACAGATATTAAATATTAATACGACATAGTTCACTATGTTATTTTTCAGGCGGTGTGCAATACATCTTAAAGATTAGTTGCAAATGATGCTTGCATAATATGCGGTTAAAGACACTGTAAAACATACATATAAGTGATATATATATTTTTATAACCTTGCTTACTTTTGTCAAACCAAACAAGCAACAAGTGCATAACTTTTTTAGTGATGTAATACATCTTCGGTTTAGTAATATCATTCATGTAATTAGGTAATCCCCCCCCAGAAAAAAAAATGTAAAAATGTGGCAATATATTGCAATATATAAGTGTTACATTTTTAAAACTAAACCATAATGGTACTTAATTACTTCCTGGAGCAACAAATTCCTTGAACTACTTGTTATATTACTTTTACTTTACATGTCATGAAATGCACACATAATTATCAATATAAAGGCTACAGCACCACATACTGAGCCAAAATCCCTATAATAATGAGGACATAGGGTCTTTATTTGTATGACTTTGAACACAAAAGAAAGCTGAAAACCAGCCCAAAGAGACTTTAAATAATCACTACTGCTATGCTACTGTGGAAGCATTGCCCTAAGAGGTCAAACACACTGCTACTTCAAAAACAACAGCAAATAGAAAAATGGTGCAAAAGAACACAAAACACATGTACGTTGAATCAATTAAACACAACAGAAACAGAAAAGGTACCACAAAGAGATGTTTTGTAGGAGGCAATAACATGACTGTCCAGCAACAGAGTGCTTGGTGAATTCTGTTAGCAAAAGAAACATATAGATTTTTAATCAGTCCCCATTCTGAGTCTCTGTGACAACATGAACGCCACTGATGTAATCCCAACAGAAGTTGTTATGTGGTTTGATTGTCACCATGTATGCACAGGAACAATTATAGACATGTTCCTGTCAGATATGTACACATATCATTAGGAATAAAGGCTATTAAGGTTTTGTTTATCCAAATGATTAAGAAGAGTCATATTAACCTAACAGATATTCTTGCTTTTTGAATTATTTTTAAGCCTTCGATCCTGCACTGCAGAGGCACCATCCTACTCAGGTTAATATTTAATATTTACTCATTTATTTTCTTTTTCTCAAAATAAGGACTATTGTAGTTACTCTGGTATTTCATCAACAACTTTCACTGAGACCTAAACAGAGATATGGCTTGTTAAATATCTAACCATTAACAGAAAAGAGAGCTATATGCACAGGAAATGACACAAATAAAAACTCTAATACAGTTTAGTACAGTTTTTATTTAATTTTATATGCCAAAAAATGCAAAACAGTCACTCAAGACTTAAAGAATTATAGAATGCTGATAGTGATATTTGATCTGTTTGGCATTTGGAAAGGCTTGTTAATGTAAATGAAGAAAAGAAAAACATTATACAAAATGTAAAACTTTATCTACATTTGTACTCTTTCTCTAGTTGATTGGCATTAAATAAGTAACCAAACCTCTAACCAAACCCAAACCTCTTATTTTTCATAAAACTTCATGTTACAGTCATACTGAGAAATGTATTAAAATGATCCACTCCTGTCTGTATGTGCTGTGTACAATACCTTTGTTTTGGGTCCTTCATATGGACTGTTCAGATTCCTCTTCTCTATTCATTTATCTGTTGCTTTTGTACATAGACAAATAGAACAACAAAAACTTGTACATCATCTTTCCCGTTAAACTTGTCCTTTCCTTGCTCCCCAACATCTTGAGATAAAATATCACTTTATTCTTGCGTGTGTCACACAGCACTGAAACAGCTGTTAAATGACTTCCTTGCCTTAATTCTGGATTCAGAAGAAAAAGTTCAGCACCTTAATCAGGTCTGATGTATGTAGCATACACCATTGCCAATGACCTTTACTTATTTCCTCCTCTTTATTCCCTCCAGCTCTCTCATCTGTCCTTAACAATTATTTAAAGTATGTGCAGTTAAGTTATTAATTCACTGTTGTTATGCTTTGATAAGTATGTTAAAATTCACTGCAGGATCCTGCCAAACCTAATTCTTCTCTCCAGTGGGGATGTTGTCACAAGAGATTTGTGCAGAGCTTCAGACCTGTGGCTGATTTGAATTCACAGCAGGTGTTGGTGGGTAGCCAGATATTATCATTTTAAACAGCTTGCTACACATTATCAAAATATCAAATGGCCAAAGAAAAAATAATCCTGTCAATAATCGTGTATGTGTTCAGCAGCACTCACATTATTACTGTGAAGTATTACAATTCTGACTTACATCATAAAATGTATCAGATAAAACATAAAACGTTTAACGATTGCTTATAATTAAATGCTCCCTGGCCAACATGCTGCAAAATGGCCAATTTTGTAACTGACTGAATGTCTGTAATTATTCTATGCCCCTTAAAATAATGAATCCCCAGTTTGGGAGATAATAGCTTTTCATTTGCCTCAAGACATGTTAGTGGATAGAGAAGTTATACCGTTACTTGAAATTTACTCCACTGACTGTCAATGTTTTACAGCAGGTTTTGCTTCATATCCCAATAGAAACGTCTGGATCCATCCATTATTCGTTTGTCTTTTACTACAAAAATGGGAAATTTTAGATGTTTTTAGGTGCAATATTTATTAAAACTTCTAAAAGCATACATAAAAATACAGTATATAAGGCAAACACAGAGGTTTTACATTTCTTACAAGCTTAAAAGTCAATCTCTGGTGTGAGCACCTTTATTCTTCAATACAACTTGAGCTCTCTTAGGTAACCTTTATGTGAAACCTTCAAGTATTCTTGAAGAATAGCTCTCTTGAAGGACATTCTTTAAATGTTGGTTGGTGAGATCCGGGCTGTGGTGGGGTCAATCCATGACTGAGAGTAATCCTGACTGACCAGGTATGTTTTACTGCAAGGACACTCACTGTTGCACCTCTCACCTGACCTCGTCAGTACACACTGATGATAATTTGAACCAGAAATGTCGAATTTGGATTCATCAGTCCATAACCTGTTGCCACTGACTTTCAGTCTAGCGCTTATGGAATTTGGCATACCTCAGCCTTTTCTCCATGTTTCCCTTGCTTAATTATTGGTTCTTGACAGCATCTTTCTACTGAGACCATTTCTGATGAGGATTCAGTGAACAGCAGATGTATCAACTGAAAGGGCCAGATCCATCTTTCAGCTCCAGTATCAGGGCTTTCCTCCTATTTCTTAAGGGCATGACTCATATACTGTTCCTCTGCTTTTGCTGCAGACTGCTAGCAACAAAGTGACACTTTATTAATAACTGTGCGTTTACTTTGTCTGCCACTTTTGAGATAATGCAGGTCATAAGAAAATGTGCATTATTTTTCAATCAAGAAATATTTTCCCCACCAGACTAGCAAAGTAGACCAACTCCCAAAATGCTCAAAAGTTCAAATAGGCTCCTGGAATAATTGGCTTTCTTTTAGTGAAACTTCAGCAAGTACTCTAAATGAATCAGACTATAACATGTTGATAATATTGCACTTCACATTTCCATAAAGGTTAATTAAGTCTAGCTCAGTCAGAGGAGAGTTAAATGAGACAGAGAAAATCAGAGTGAAAATAATAGCTGAAGTCAAAGATGTAAAGCCAGTAAGAAGAAAAAGAAAGAGTAATGTAAGATCTTCATAAAGTCTGAAGTTTGTGCGTATATGCACAAGGTAGAGTTTAGTCTGTTTCTTTTGGTTTGTTTTGTAAAAAGTTGCACTGCTTAGTCAAAGTTGACCTTCGGGTACAATATGCTTCCCCTTACTACCAGTGTTGGGAAGCTTACTTTTAAAATGTATTCCACTGCAGATTACAGAATACAGGCCCCAAAGTGTATTTTGTAGCGTATTCCATTAGGTTACTCAGTGAGAGTAACGTATTCTGAATACTTTGGATTACTTAATATATTATCATGCTTGTTACAACTACATGTGTTATTGCTGTGTGATTTATTACTATTACTGAAGGTTATTCGCCATACCAATACCAACTAGGTTTTTAAGTCTTAATATAAAATGAGTAACAGTAGGGTGGACATTAGCTAAGGCTGCACTTTTTGCAGCGATCTCATATAGAAAACGATATATAAAACAGGTCCGCGGCTCCGAACTGTAAAGGCATAAAACCGTAAAGGGACCTCTGGCTAATACGTCGGGTTCCGTGATATTCGGCTCGTAGCTGAAAACTAGCTTTACTTTGTTGTCTGGGTCAACTTTGCTTGCGAGAGACAGAGAGAGGCGTTGAAAGGCTGCTCCAACGGAACTTATTGTTTTGGAGGAAAACACAAACACAGTGTACAGTCAAGTCTCAATAGCTTACGACTGGGCTCGTCCGGCACTCTTTTTGGCTGTAGTGGTTATTATTATATTTACATGCTTCCATCTCCCATTTCTGCTCGGTGACAACTCGTACTTTTCAACTCGTTGTGTCGTGTCTTTCCCTGAAAAGTTTGTGTCTTTGTGCTCTCTGCTCCCGTGTCTCAGCACTCCTCGTGCTGGCTGCTGTCTGGCGCTCCACACTTCTCCTGGGGAAACAACAGAAGCAGCCGTCAGGACACTTTACAACTGCGGGCATACACACACTAACTTTACTAAGCTAAAGACTAATGTGGAGTTTCATGCAACGATCCCGCGTCGGTGGAGGCTTCACCACACCATTAAGTAGCTCCCTCTGCCGACGCTGATCCGCTGCAGGTGTGTGGCATCCTCCTTGGGCGTGGCCAGTCATTCACAGGCCTGACGGTGCCTGTAGCCCGGCCTCCTGGCTACCGCCACAACCACGCACACACACACACCTCATCATACATAGACACATGGAACAAAACCCCCAGACAGCGGAACAGTGCACACACATACACCAAATAATAATAATAATAATAATAATAATAATAATATTAACAACAACAACAACAGTCCACACTGCTCCCAGACCCCGAGTCCTCCAGAGCTGGGTCTGTGACAGTAACTGTATTCTGAATACCACCTTTTTTAAACGGCAACTGTAACAGAATACATTTACTCATATTTTTGTATTTTAAATACGTAACGGCACTACATGTATCCCTGCTTAATACATGTATCTAACCATCATTCCATCAGCATTAGACTGAAAGCATTTCTTTTATACTTTATATCTCTCATAATTAGACAGATAGAAAACGAAATGGGGACATTTTACTGATTCCCTTGTGGTCTATTTTGTTTGGTATAAAGAAGAGACAGGCTCTGATTTCATGAAATTTAGGGAAAACATTACTGCAAGCACAAGACATAAAGAGAGAGTGCAGTAACAATGAAAAAAGTATAAAACATTTAACATCTAAAGAGGAAAAACGATAAAGAGTTGCAGTTAGAAGAGCATTTTTGTATTCTTCTTTAAATATGAAGGGTTTTTTTTGCTGTTTTGCTGTATGTGGGAGGATGGATTTTTGTAATAAGCTATCAGGGTTGGTTATAGCACACAGTGGCATTTCTTTGAATAAATGTGGAGATGCCTTTAAATACAGAGGGTTTGCTGATATAAAGAAATACAGAGATTTGTGTAGACTTAAAACAAAAACTGATGGCAAAACCATGAAACTTGTGTGATCCTCTGCTCAGAGGCTTAATAAGTAGACTGTGGATTACTGTGCAACTGTATTTAATTAGGGATACTTTCCTTCTACTGCTCACACCACTCAGCGGTACACAGAACTAAACTCATCTCTAGACTAATGAAAAAGAACAGATCTGCATAATAGCATTCATTTACGGTACAGAGAGTTAGATGGCATCCATCTGCAAAACTGTGTTTGTATTCAGCTAATTTATTTTGCCAGTTACATTTTGATAAGTAATGTAGTGGCTGAGCTGAATATATTTACTTGCTTTTCGGGGAAGGAATCAGAACAATATGCAACTGCAAATGAAGGAAGGTGGTCAGGATCAACACTTTCTCCTAGAAATGTTCCTTATATTCAGCTAATTTTCAGCATGAAATACATTCCAAAGAATGGATAATGCTGGTCAAAATACATTTTCCATTAACACTATGAGAAAATCGTAATAGTTAGGAGGGGGGTATATGTTTTCCTTTGTTTTTTCTTTCCTTTCAACGTGGCCTGCTCAGCCTTTTTTAGTTTCACCTATCTTCTTCCTAATGAGTTCTTTGTGTATTTATAGCCCTTCCCCTTTCTTTGTCTTTATGCATCCCAGTATACATGTCACAAAGTTTATCTATGAGTTTGGCATGCTTTCTTTGATGTCATTTTTCATTTCTCGTTCTTCTTCACAATTGTTTGCTTTGCTAGGCTATTTCTGTGTCTGCATATGAATGCTACCCCCCCCCCCCCCCACACACACACACACACACCCTTCAATGTAAGAGAAATATATTTAACAAGTTGCAAAGCTGTTTGTATTAACTGTAGCGGAGCAGCAACATATCCACATAACTATTTCGACTATAGTCTACCAGAATATCCAAGTGGGTGATGTCAAGGTGCCGATCAGTATGACTTTGTTGCTTAAGTACGTACAGATAGGATTAAGTGTTTTAGTGTGTCACTGGTGATTTGAACATAAACCATAGATCTTTTGAAAATAATTTAGCATCCAGTAAGTAGATATGACTTGTTGGGCTGTCATATTGTTATGACCATTATTACAAGACAAGGAAGAAAATGAGTTTTCCCATCCATGCATTGGCTGTTCTTTTTTTTTTTTTCTGTGTCCATGTTATCACATATATTTGTGATCAGGATACATACTTTAGTACTAATAAATGTGCTTTAAATATGCTTTTAATTGCCTTTATCCTACTTTACATTTCACATCTAGATTGACTTTGAATGTGCAAACCTGTATTACTTTTATTTAGTTAGAGCGCGTTAAGATTATTTCAATTATATGAACTCCAGCTATCATGCTAGAGTATCATGCATGTAAATATCAAATGGCTGTACATGGGTGGGTGGTTGGGTTGCTGAGAGCTCAGTTGTTCTGTAACAGATGCTCACTATGGCAACAGTGAAAGGTTCTTTATGTTAATTACATATACATAACCTCCCTTTACGCATTTGCAGACTTTAAAAGGATAATTGCTAGATTGCTATGCAATATCTTCATGAGTGCAATAACCATCATTAATACTGTTGCTTTTTAAAAAGAACCATTTTCCACTGAGACAAAGCGAAAGTTGCCATTCCTAGTTGAGCTTGACACATATTGTGAGTAAAAGTTCCAATAATATATGTCTTCTGATATTTTTTAAAACAAACAGTCTGTTAAATCATGGGATAATTTTCTTTAAATTTTACACAAACACAAACAGAGCATACTGGGAAGACAGAACTTAACTTTACTAGACAGCGCTGGGAGCATTGTAAATAATAGAGTCAGAGCTGCTTTGCTGGACAAACTATTTGACACTATTCCAAAATTAACTCTCGCATATTTTTCTGTAAACCATTATACTGCTATAAATGTTTTTTATTCCTCCTTTTTTAATTATGCTGAGTTCCTTTGATTTTATATTTACTTTGGTTTGTAAGGAGTGTTTCAGAATATAACAGATTTTTAAATGGGAAAAGTCTTTACATGGGTGCCTGTTTATTTTATAAAAGAATCAGTCTCTGTCTTGTTGTGTAGCTTTTTTAATTACTTTACTCACAGCCAATGTTTTTTTAATGTGAACTGCCTTGCAAGCACTGCATTGTGTTCTTTTCATGGTGGGCAATTTATTAAATGGGCGCTACCTTGGTTACAAGAGCTTATTTGTGTAGTTTGCTTTGTTATATAAAGGGGACACTACATTAGACCTGTGGCCACACTCATCTGTTCTTTCCGCTCATAGTCACTCTTCTTTTGTACCCTCATATAACACCATGCCCTTCACACACATACTTTTCCAGCTTCCATTTCTTAATTTTTTACAATTGCTTTCTTTCTACTTGTGGCTGTCCCTGCCCTACACAACCCAAATTTTTTTGCTTTTTTTTTATATATCTGTACAGCTTTAGATTTAGAAGTTTTGAAAAAATTTAAAGGTATCATTTAATGAGTTTTGCAGGGAGTGATAATCATACAACAGAGATGCTGTAACATGCTGTGTTAACTGTCAGTGTCAAATGCTGTCATGTTGTTATGTCATCATATTCTTAATGAAGAACTTCATAACTTCTTATATGTCTGTTACGGTTTAAGTCTATTCATCAATATGATTTATAGCCCTGCAGCAAATACTAGCATTTCTAGCTAGTATTTGCAGTACTAGTGGAAAGTGCCACTGCAGGTACGGGATATTTAAGGTAGAGTAAGGGACAAACCAAGTCCATGAAATAATTCATTTTGTTTTACTTATAACAAAAACAAAACAAAAAAAATGTTTTGAAAAAATCTTTGAGGGAGCTATTGTTTTATCATCTGTTTGACCAAATGTATTATAAATGTAGGTCCAATGCCACAGTTCTAGTGTGTGCTGCAGTCCTTTTGATCAGTAAGACAGTTTACTCCCAGGTACATTAACAGTAAAGCAAGTTTCAGATTTTTTTTGCCCAGCAACCCTGCAGGCTACTGCACAAGTGTCACTGAAATCGCCATAGTCATCCCCTAGTTGACTTATGATATAGCTTCTACAGCTCACCTGCACTGCAGTCTTCTTTTCTGTCTTCACTCTGTTTCCATTCTTTCCTTTGGTATATTCTTCTAAACTAAAATAGTCTAAAACTATACAAATTATGAAGGCTTAAATAATGCAAGGTTAGTCTACCTCACAAAGGTGAACCCTTATTTTTTTAAAGAACAAATATATTGTGAAATCAAGATGTCCTATTTGATTAATGTCTTTTCTTTTTTATTTCTGCCTCCTTTTGGTCTTATGTGTCGAGTTATTTCTTTAGTCTCGTTTAGTGCTTTTACTGGTTGTTTGAGATGTTTTTGATCTAGTAGGTGAAGGTCAGACCAGTGCTATACTTTCAACAGCTGGATACAAAGATCATAGACATAAAGCCGAAATGGGGTTACTCGTTGTAAAAGCACAAATGGAAATAAGCTGTGTGTGTGTTTTCCTGTGGAGAGAGATAAGGTGACAGGCAGAGGTCATTCTGGCCATATCTTGCAGACAGCCTTGCTTTCCCTGTAGGTGGTTTAACCAGACATCTGCTGAACTCACATCAGATCCTGCAGGGCGTCATGTCTGCCACCACTCCCCTCAGCTGACCTCGATCAGTATGCCAAGATTTTCATGACATACGACAGAATAAGAGACGTAGCTTTTGTGCCAGAGGCTGATATCAGATCAGGTCTTAAAGGTTTGGTGATTATATTGTTTCCCTCACCATGAGCCTTTCCTTTTAAACTATGATTGGAAATTAGAGTTAAGGGAATTTACAAGCTACAGCATACCAAACAGTTTTGTGGGTCAGTGAGAGGATTAAAGGGGAGTTGTAGCCTCTGGTTTTCCACTTATATATTCCATGGATGTTTCATGTTGATATTGAAATGTTAAGTGAAATTAAATTTCTGTCTGGATCCAAGGGGCTATGCAGTTATAATTTTAACTTCGGGCTGGGCAAAATGGAAAAATAATCTTACTACAATATAGTTGTTTTTTTAATATCAGTTGATATTGACATATAATATCACAATATAAATCAAATCACTATCACCATCAAGCTTAAAGGTTCCTCTGTACTCCTAAGAGAAGATATAAGGTTAACAAGGGTTACATACTTCAGTCAGCTGCTTCTGACATGTCTGACTGTGGTTACTACTGCCATATCTTTTACAATAAAATAAGCATTCATGATATCACTGTGTCTCTTTGTTTTCTTTCATTATGCATAGCACTAGAGAAACTAGTCTTGGATTGTGCACAGTCTAAAGATGAGACTACTTCAGATAGTAAAAATGATTTATGGTGTCTTTGGGGAAACATGCTTTTGACACAATTTGAAGTACATGTTACACTGCTTCTTTAAATATTATTTATTTTCTTTAAAAACTGAACATGGTAAAAGTACTGTAGAACATTATACAACTGTCTTCTAAATAAACATATATACCTGTTACACTAGCTTCTGTTTAAGATTCATTAATTGGAAAGTAACATCTAACATCATGACATCATCTGGAGAAAGGAATTATCACTGGTTATACCTTATCAGTAGTGTTGTTTAATCTATCAGTGGCAGGCTATAGTTGGCTCCTTCATGGACTGGAGAGACTCTGACTTAAGCAAGCATATCCTTTAAGTTGGCTAAGACCAGATCCCTGTTGCTAAAGAAAGGGAAGGTGGAGGACAAGCACAAGGTTCCTGGAATAGTCTCTGCACTACAGACGTAGGCTTCTTGGCATTAGAGGGTTACTGGAGAGAAAGCCACCAAAAACATCAGTGAAGGTTTAAATGGAGCTTCCAAGTGGCTGTGAATAAAGAGAGGGGAACCGCTCTTGAGAGGCACAAGCCTGGGCCTGATCACCCAGGTGAGGGTGTCTGAAGACTAGAGACCCAAAACACCCGATGACCCTGAGCTCTTCACTAATGATGCCTCCAAGCTGGCTATCTGTGCAGATGGTGTTTCTTTAACCATGAAAAACTGACATCTTAATCCTGAAAAGTCAAAAGCTTTAAGTGGTACAAAAGAACAAACAAACTGAAAAACTACAGTGCTGTAAGAAAGTATTTGTCCCTTTTCTGGTGTCTTATTCTCATGTTTTGCATATTTATCATATGATCTTTCAGATTATCAATCCGCATGAGACAACAAAACCCTGAGTAAATGCAAACAGAAGTTTTAAAATCATGATTTCATTTATTAATGGACGAAGCCATCCAAATCTACCTGGCTCAATGTAGAAAACAAATTGCACCTTAAACCTAATAACTGGTTGCGCCATTATTGGCAGTAAGAGCTACAATCAAGCATTTGTCATAACTGGCAATAAGTCTTTCACAACACTGTGGAGAGATTTTGGCGTATGCTTCTTTGTTTTAATTCATGAACACCGACCTTACTGAGGCAAGTGAAGCCTGCAGTTATTCATGTTCTGGGCTCTTTATAAATAAAAATATAAAAAAGACATGGGCAGTGAGCCTCATATATGGATCAGATGTGTGACTTAAACAAAAATCTAATCTGGTAGAAAAGTATGACACAACTGTTCAAGTGCTGTCTGAGGAAAATGTTTGAGTAGGGAGCTGGTGAAGGTCCCTACTTAAAAACCTACAAATATGTTTAACCTTTTATGACTTGCTCAGTGATTGGCTCAGTGATCTGGACGCCACTAAATATGACATTTTTTGCATCCTTACTGGCATTGTGACTTTTTTTTGTCTTTTTTCAGCCCTCACACATCTGGACAATAGAGACTCATATATTAGAATGCTGTTCATAGACTTCAGTTCAGCATTCAACATGATCATTCCCCAGCAAGTCAATCACAAACTGGATCTGCTTGGAATCAGCACCTCGCTGTGTAACTGGCTGCTGGATTTCCTAACAGGAAGACAGCAGACAGTACAGGTCGGCAGCAACACCTCCAGAATACAGGGGCTCCCCGTATTCAGGATGTGTGTTGACCCCCCTGCTCTTCACTCTGCTGACCCACGACTGCACACCATCACACAACTCCAACCTTTTCATCAAGTTTGCAAATGACACACCTGTGGTAGGTCACATCAGCGACAATGATGAGACCTACTACAGGATTGAAGTTAGCCATCTGGCCGAGTGGTGCAGCAACAACAACCTGTCCCTGAATGTGGAGAAGACTAAGGAGATCAGGATCCAAGATATCTACTGCACCCGCCTCATCTGGAAATCCCTCTGCATTACAGGTGACTCCACTCATCCGTCCAACAGCTTCTTCAGTTTGCTGCCATCAGGAAGAAGACTGACGAGCCTCCGGGCAGAACCAGCAGACTGAGAGATAGCTTCGTCTATCAGGCTGTGGGGATGCTGAATTCACTCCCTGCTCTCACACACACAAACTCCAGACCTGCATTCACTGTATGACTGTGCATATGGTCTTTGACAATAAAGCTGACTTTGACTTTGACCTTGATAGCTTTTGTTGTAAACCTCTTCATCCATTAAAATATAAAAATTTAAAGTTAAGTTTTAAAAAAGTAAAATAAATGGATAAAACTTTACACTCAGTTTGGCCATTCAGACTGCAACTCACCAAAACTATTTCCATTAAAAGGTTTTTCATTAATCCTTTTTTTTTTTAATCTAATCTAATACGTAGATACAAATTAAAAGAAAATTAAATGGAGAAAAATAATATTCTTGCACACAAGCTTCCTCATAGATTGAGAACTAATTTTTAATTTAGCCTAATGTTTGCTGGGTTGGTACTTCTTCAGACCTCTATTTGAATTATGAGCATGTCCTTCATTTTTCTGTTAGGCTACAGCTTAAGATTTTGATTTATTCTTTACATTTCTTTATACTCTTAAAATGTTAAAATTAAGTCTTGAGCAACCCATAATTTCTTTATATTTTGCTTAAGACAGGCCAGACTTTCACCTAGTTTTTCTTTTTTCAGTGGTCTCCAGGTTTTAAGAAGGTAAATCAAGGTTGTTCTTTGGACATTGGGTGCTTTTTAAATCATTTTCCATCCTGTCCTCATACCTTAGAAGAGAATGTTTTTCATGCTCTGTTTTAACCTTCCAACCGTGCAGATTAAAGTGTATTCTACCAGCATTAACTTGATGAATGTGTGTGGGTGTGTAACTATCAGCAGTTTGGGCTGAGTTTTATGGGGGCTGGGATGATGTTTTTGGATTGAACAAACAGAACCAAACTCATGGTGCTTTTCCAAAAACGGGATATTAGAAGACTTCCCCAAAAAGGTTTCTCTGACTGAGTAGACCTACATAAACTACAGGATCAGGACCACTGGAAAAAGAAAAAGTGGGGACATTTTTTTTCTCAGTTTTGAGAAAAAACTCATTAAGACCAGGTTGAACATTAATAGCTATTAATTCTCTCCTACTTGTCATCACATGGACTTTTTCCACTTATAAATCAATAAATGAATAATGTAGGTTAAACACTTACTCGCAGGACATGCACCAGTTGTTGAATTTGGAGTGTCCCTTTCACAGTGCCAAATTTTTAAAACCAGAGTATTAAAATAAATAAAATAAAACCTTTTGTGTCACTATTTATGGGGTAAAACTGTGGAATAGTTTCTACAGCAATGCTCAGGAATTAGTAAGTTCATGAAAATACTTCGAAAACTGATTTTGGAAGAATATGATACCGATAAAGATGATCACCGATTGTATGTATAAAAATATCAAATTATATCCAAATTATATCAATCACGGTAGCCAAGTTTACATAGGTTCTCCTCGTGTATCGTGTGGAGTATGTGATGATGGGAATTAGGTGAATTATGTGGGATCAATAAGATGTTGAGCAGGGGTAGGAATTAATAAGTATGTTCATACTTCTTCCTACTCCTTTTCAGACCAAACATTGTTACATTATGTCAGACGATTTTGTTTTATTTCATTATATATTTTTTGTTTATCTGAACACATACGTGTGTGTGTGTATATCTACATATATATTCGTATCTGTAAATGAAAATATATGTAGTGTGTATATATTGTTTTTTGTTTTATATGTCTGAAACAAATAAAGATACAATACAATACAATACAATACAATAAATGGCGAAGTTGATGGGCTAAAATTAGTGGCAGACAGCTTGAGTAAGGTATTGATATCTATATCAGTATTTTGATCTATCAGGGTCCTGTCATTAATGAAGCCATTTTAAGTGGCTGTATCTACTGTATACTACTCTGCTTCATTGTAAGATTTCAAAAAGTGAAAATATCCCCACATTACTGAAGTCCTCTGACTCTTCTTTTCATCAATATCTTTTTGAGTTTTTACCCTCAGGCTTTGTCTGTTGAAGTGCCGTGTTCAGTAACCCTATTGTTCAAGCTTTGCTTAACATTTTCTGTTGTCAATTTGTCTTTTATCTTGTCCACACTCCTGATGTACTGGTGTGTACTGATGCAGTAACCCTAACATTAGCACACGTGCTGCTGTGGTGGCTGTTCCTCTGATGCTGTGTGCATCAAAATAACTTAAAGTGGCGTTAACCCTATTTCAACCATGCGATTTGTTAGGTGGCACTCCTCTCATTGTCTTTGGCCTTTTGTGTTGTCTCTGAAAACATGGATGGAATGAATTCTGGCAACTTTATATCTCACTTTAGATCTCACGTTTCTATCAAGGAAAACATATATTACAGTAATTGTCTTTTTTTTTTTTATCACCCAGCTCTATTTTAACCATAAGCATTCCATTTGCAATGACTGATTTTTAGTAATATGTACCGTATATGAGCAGTAAAGTTTTCTTGTTAAGCTTGTTCTGTATTATCTTCAACTACTCCCACACACTGATGATGACCTCCAGTACCTGATGTGCTGTTGTTGCCAAAACTACTCCACCTCACTGAGAAATGGACTCTGAAAGCTCCTAAAGGGGCCCTATAGTATATGGCACAAAGTAAGCTGGTGGATACAGCCACACTTTAAGCAGTGGCAGCAGACTGAATCTGATTTGGATGCAACTGTATAACTAGGAAATAAATTATGCCTTCAGACACTAGACATAACAAACAGTTGAGTTATACACTGTACTGTTAATAGGCACAGTTTTAGAGACACAAGCATCGACTACTGCATGTCAGTAAGTGAAATGCTTTTGTAATTTTACTGTGGCTCACGAGAATGGTTCCTAATTGATTAAATTAATATTAAAATGGTTAGTTTTATGTCTCTTATGACAAGTCTTACTAAAATCTTGAAGTAATCCCGAAGGAAGAGAATCATTCATCTAACGGTGGAAAAGACACTTGATTAAGTGTAGGCAGACATCCCTACCCAGCAAACCGAAAGCTTTAACAGGAATTTTGAAATAAAGGTATTTATATATATACATTTTCTTGATCTAAAATGTATGATAATACCTGTTATATAATTTTTAGTTCATGAACCTTTCAAAGCTTGTTAGAGTTCTGTCTTATGGTTTATGTCTCTGTGTAATCCTTAGTTGCTGTCTCCTCTGTCTGCTATATCCCCGTGTCCAGTCAGTGTCTGTGTCTGCCCTGGTCCCATGTCTCTGTTCCCTCTGTTGTAGTGCCTGCCTGTGAGTTTGTGTCTGTAAGTTCAGTCTGTGTTATGTTTCCTGTTTTACTTTGAAAGTCCGTGTCTCATGTAAATGTGTCTGGTTGTGCTTCCTTTGTCTCGTTAGGCCTGATTTGCCCCAGCTGTGTTTCCCTCCTGTTGCCCATTCCCTGATTGCTCCCTCTGGTCGTGTCCAAATTCATGGGCTGCATCCTCCTGAGGACCCGGCCTTCGCGGTCTATGTGGGCCGGGTCCTCAGAAGGTCGGGTAGGCCGGAAGTAAACGGCCGTGAAATTGGACGGTCTAGCCTTCTGATTAGCGTCACCGCCGTTTTGGTGGAGTTTAATAAACTCAGCCGTCTGCTCCTTGCTATCTAAAATATAACAGGACACTGGCGTAAATTCTTGACTGTCTCATACTTCTGTTTAATCAGTTTTCTGTTTGACGTTTAGTCAGCTGTTTAAAAACCAAGGAGGAACCCATCCGGGGGATTAATAAAGTTTTATTTTATCTAATCTAATAACTTTATTCTCAGCCAAACCGATTTACTCACGAACAAACAAAACACTGAAAAAAGCCCAACAATAACATTTTTAGGTTGTCTAAGTGACTTATATATTACGTTTAACCCGAGCAGCGAAAGTCCCCGGTGATCTGAAAATGATGTGCCGGGAGTTGTGCCATTCTCGGCCGCATCAGTAACCCTCGAGCTCCCGGCTAGCTATCGAGCTGGTGGGTAGCAGACGTCTCCGAAAACGTCGAAGCACTTTTGCAAATATGCGATATCTTGATAAACCGAGCAGATATTTGATGTTTACACAGCTACTTTAATATGTTAAAAATTTATTTTGTGACCCAGAAAGATTAGTATGAGTAATTTTAAAACTTAGTAGCGGCCGCCATTGTTGGAAACTGGAGTTTGGCTGGGCTGCGCTATGAATTCTGGGATATGGTAGGCCACGAAGGACACACCCGACCTATCCTTCAAATTCAGGGAAAAGGAGGACGCATTTGTCGGCTGCATTCGGAGGAGTCTACGAATTTGGACAGCCTTCGGCGCGTCGCTGTGACGTAATCGGTCTACAAATGCGGCCTCAGGAGGATGCAGCCCATGAATTTGGACTCGACCTCTATGTATTTAAGCCCTGTGTTTCAGTTTGTTGCTGTTGTTATCTACTCTCATCTTGTTGTGTGTTCTGTCTGCGTAAGCTTATTTTGTATTCCTAGTTTTGTTACCCTTTTGAGTTTAGCAATAAAGCTGTTTTGGCTTCACGTTTTGCCTCCGAGTGTCTGCACTTTGGGTCCTCCTACTACCACTCCTGCCTGCACACAGCCTTCACATGACAGGTTTTTTTGCAAATACTGTATAAATAGAATGTTTTGCTGGGGTTTTTTTTCTTTTTTTTTTCTTTTTTTTAAAAATGTGATTTGCTGTTTAGAATTGTGTAACTGCAGATTACATGACACTGTAAATCTCTCTTTGACATCCCACTCTTTAGACAATACCTAGAACTACTTTCAACATGCACTTTACAGCTGCATGTTTCAGAAAATTACTTGCATAATTATTATTACAAGCAGAGCACACAGCCTCCACACTTCATGAGTTTTGTGACCCTAACATTAAAAAAAGTACAATGTATTGTATTAAGAAGAAAAAGAACAAATTTAATTGCTATATGTAATTGTAATTATCCACAAGTTTGCAGCTTTCTCCGTGGGTGTCCTCTACTTATTGTTTGCAATGACTTGTTGGGCACATTTAAAAAAAAAAAGTGACTAAGGAGACTAAAAGACTTGTTTTTATATGCATATGAAACATGCACAATTTTTTTTCTTTTCTTGGGAGGATGGCTAAGGACTTCATAATGGGATGCGGATTACGTTTTGTTTAGTTTTTTTCCATTAAGGCTTTTTGTCTCATGCACATGTATGGTGATGCAGATAAAATTGTACAATGCATACTCAAAGGGTGTCACATTATTTCAGTGATGAACATGTGGGAATGATGGATCAAGAAACAGAGCAACTGGCTAGCAAGGGCAGAAGAAATTGCTTTAAAAAAAACATGCAAACTTTAGATATAGACAGTGAACTGCAAAGCAAGACTCTTAGTTTTTAATAAAAATTCTACATGGTTTCTCAACTCTTGTATTGTTTCTAGTGGTATAGTGGATAACACATCTGCTTGGCAAGCTGAAGCTTGCTAGTTTGATTCTAGCTAGAGACACCAACCCTCTTTGGGCTGTTTTCTGAAGGACATCTGGGTTAAAACTCTTGTATCTAAATGTTAACAAACTGTTTGGATGGAATATCTAAACTTGGCTCTAGAAAAAAGGGATCAACAGGTGTTTTGTATTTTTAATTCACCTAAACATGTGTGGACACGTGATTCGTGGCCCCTGATACTTAATATTGGCAAGTAGAAAGTTGGAAATGAAATATGACAGCAGCCTTCAGTCCAAATACTGGGAAGTTGACCAACCCATGGATAAGAAAAAAGAGATGGCCAGGGATATGAACAGGCTTGTAAAAGTCATCTAGTGACGGATTACTCGAGCAGAGGATTTCTCTGATATAAGAAAGAAACACTCGCACATGATGAGAAAAGGGATTTTGGAGAATGGACACAGAAAGATCCTCAGAACAAGAAAGAAACTGTGGCCTTTTGAAAAGTAAAATGTAATATCCCACATGTCTTACCAACAAAAAACATGACCCCGTCACATTTCTCTAGCACTGTTTTGTTACTCTCTTTTCTCAGCCCCTTTTTTCTTCCACATCAGTTTTTTATGCCCCTACCAAGTCCTTGGGGTGGAGACCAAAGAGTAAAAGAGATCCATCAGTGTTTGCTAAAAAGCCTTTGCTGCCTCATAAATAAAGAAGGTGGATGAATTAGGAAGTTAAATCATGTTGGGTTGTTAATGTCATTGCCTACAGACAAACATGAAATACTCTGTGTTTGGCCGCTTTGCTCCCTCCCTTAGGCTCTGCCACCACCTTATTATATGATGAGACGTCATAGCACATGTGTGAAAAAATGGTGCTGAAACATCATACCTTATATTTTAGAGAAAGCAGAAATATATTTTTTATACTGAAATATAATAACTGCCCTTGATATTTTGGAGTAGCTCTGTGTTATGGCTCAAATAACAAAACTTTTTTGTTAACAAAACTTATTTTATTTATTTATTTTTAATGTTTTAGAAGTTGTACCGCATGTAATTGATAATACAATATCACAGGGATGAAATGCATCTGTTCTAGAGCAGCCGTTGACCATATAACAGGAACAAACCTGTTGATTTTACTTATACTCTATCAAGTACTATGCTTTTTTTTTTCCTTTTTATTTATTTTCAAGTCTGTTTAACAAACAAATTGTAAGGAAATGTGCAGTAATCAGCATTTTATGCATTTGTTTTTCTCAGTTAGGTAAAACTTTGCTCACTTCAAAAGGGAACGCAGAAAATCAAACACTGCTATGAACTGGAAATGCCGGCAATCACAACACTCACTATAGCATAGCAATAGTCTAACTTTTCTTTTAAATTCTGCCTGGTTTTGAGCTTTCTTTTGATTTTATTAACTTTAGTCCAAACACATTTAGACATAGTAGTGCACAGTAGTCATCTCAACCAAATATCACAAAATTATTTCACTTTAAACTGAAAAAATAAACTTGCATGGACCAACCACCACCAGCACTTTAATCACCACCCACCACGATAACGTCAAGCTGGACTTTAAACAGTTTGAATTCTGTGCCTCTTTACTCTTCCTCCAGACTCTATGATCTTGATTTGCAAATGAAATACAAAAATGACTTTAACTGAAAAGAGGAAGTCCACTTCTTTTCCTTAGCTCATGTAAGATTCTTCTGAGACTGGTTTAGGACTGGCCTAATATCAGGAATGCAACATCTGCTGCCCCTTTCCTGAAGACAACTGCTTGTGGTGGCTCTTGATGCACTGACATCTGCCTCTGTCCACTCATGAAACTCTCCCTCTCAGATTTCTTGACAGTCCTCTCAAGGCTGGGATGACCCCTGCTGCTTGTGCACCTTTATTATGCTTTTCCCTCTCAGTGGTTGAAGGCAAAAAGGTGGGGTGGATGTAGCATCTACTAAACTGAATGTTGGCAGTTCTGTTGCTGCTCGGGTCTGCATAACAAATATCCTGGATATTTGCAAAATACCAAGTTGCTCTCCAAAGCATCCATCAGAGTGTCAGTGTTAGCTATAAAGCACTTAAGGATAAGAAAAGAAAAAAGGACATGAATGGGTGAATGAGGCATACTGTATAAAGTGCGTTGAGCGTTCAGGTACAGTAGAAAAGCACTACCAGTCCATTCCAGTCCACTTTTTATTGACATGCTTTTATAAAACACTCGGTGAACAAAGCAATGACCTTTCTCTGACTCACCCTTCTTGTGGAGTGTGTAAGTGATTTTCATCTGGACAACTGTCAAGGCAGCAGTCTTCATCAAATCAAAAAACTTCATGATACTCACAATTAAAATAGGAAATTCACTATTAAATAGATTTGAGGGATTAAAACATTTTGAATGCTTGGTTGACAGCAGCTACATAACGTTAGGAGCCCCAATATATTCTTCTGTGTTAGTCTCCAAAAGTTGATTCTGTTCATCTGGACGTGGCGTTTTCAGTGTTTCCACTAAAAACGCTGCGTCCAGATGAATAGAATCAACTTTTGGAGATTCATTTACCTGGATGATTGAGCATGCATCAAGACATCTTCTGTGTAAGCACTTTTTTATATGTCTTCAGTAGAGAAAGCAATAACAGACGTCTA
Source organism: Copadichromis virginalis (assembly GCF_057382275.1). Lineage (NCBI taxonomy): Eukaryota > Metazoa > Chordata > Actinopteri > Cichliformes > Cichlidae > Copadichromis > Copadichromis virginalis. Next base: position 30,614,200 of record NC_140619.1, read on the forward strand.
TACTCTGAAGTTGTCTTACCATGTACATCTGCCAACTGTTTTCTTGTGCAAGCTTAAACACGATAATTTCATTTCTTCAAGTATATGTCATTAGGAAGTATGAACAAACTAGCGCTAACACAATTATCAAAAAGGGTAAAATGTGTGCATTAAATATAAGTATCATTTCAAATGTGTCAGAAACGTTCAGAGTTGCCAGGATGAAGAAAAAAAGGAAAACCAAGCCTACAGCTTGTCATTTAAACCAGATAAAGATACCATAGCTAATGCACACAGAAGGATCAAAGCTCAGCCCTATGGTAACATTGAGCTATTTCTAGAGTTAGGTTCAAATCTAACATCATGGTCTGTTAGTGTATGCTAACATGAAAGCTTTAGCAAGGGACTTTGCAACACTGTAAATGTATAGGCAGCATATTAATGATCAGTCTCTTAAAAAAAAAAAGCATAAGAATATTTATAGTTGCATCAAATTATTGTGTGTCATGTGATTATAGTTTATAGAGTCTTGGGGATATTTGTGCACTTTCTATTTCTTGTTTGAACCTGCAGTAATATACGATCCATACAACAGAATAAATACCTCAGTATACCCACTGAAATTCCCGCAGTTATGTAAGTAATAAGTAACATCCCATTAACAAGGGATTTCAAAACAAATTTGTTTTGCTTAGACTTTTCAAAATAAAATCTCAAAATCGTTTTTACATTGTACATTGATGACTCATTTGTTCAACAAATAAGCATTCTGGGTGCTGTGCCAGGAGCAAAAAAGATTGCTAGGAAGGAAAAACTGCTCTTTTCTGAATTTTGTGTTCACCTTGTTTAATTTGACCAAATGGATCAGTTGCTTTTTCCGTTTGTTTTCCTGCTATGCCTCTGTTTCTCACCATTATTATGATTCGGTAGCATAGATGAGATACAAATGAGATGAATTCTAGTCACCAATAGCATTACCTGCTGGCAGTTTGTGTGTGTGTCTATGTGTGTGTGAGAGAGACAGAGAAAACCACTGAAATTAACTTTCTGTCGGTTGCTTGTGTGTATCTGTTTGATGAATGTGTGATTATCAGAGAACCGCAGCACTGGGGTGTTTTCTGAGCTGCAAAAACACAAAGCGCACGGCCATTTACTTAGATACATCTCGCTGGACTGGATTCCCTTTCACCTTCAGAACTGTTAGTTCTTCATAGCTTAAATTCAGCAAGGTGCTGGAAACATTCCTCATAGATTTTGGTCCAAATTTACATGGTAGCATCACACAGCTGCTGCTGATTTCTCAGCTGCACATCCGTAAAACAAATTTCTCATTCCACCACATCCCAAAGGTGGTCTATTGAATTGAGACCTGATGATTGTGGAGGCCATTTGAGTACAGTGAAAAAGTTTGACATGATTTGAGCTTTCCAACATGGTATGTTAGCCTGGTGGAAGCAGTCATCAGAAGATTGGTACAATGTGGTCATAAACAGATCGAAACAATGAGCAACAATTAAACATTTATAGAATATATAAATATAGAATACATTTAATGGGAAAGGAGAAAACAATTACATAAAGTATATCACTGAATGTATTTCTGTATATACTGTACAGTAACATTACCTGTTCTCCTGCTGAAAAATTCTGACAGCGGATGCAACAGTGTTTCTGTTTAGAACAAGTTGTACTCCTTGCCCAGTCTCTCTAAGTGAAAGACCACCACTGATAACGTCATCAATAATAGTTGCCTGAATTTCTTCTGAAACTTGAGCCCTTCCAACTACGCCTCCACCTCTCACACGGATTCCTCTTCCTTGTACCCCTCTACCTCTTATTCTCACTCTCATCTGCCTTAGACCTCCTCCAGCCATGATGGTAAAAAACGACATAGACACCTTTTAAGACATGCAGACTGACTGCTGGTTGAAGATTTGTGTGAAGGAATGTCAATCAGCTGTCAGTGTACATGCGTATGTGTGCGTGTGGCTGTGTGTGTGTTCCGTGTTCAGCCGGGAGAAAGTGTCCCTTCACACGCAAAAGACAACAATCTTCGGTCAAGACAGGTGGCCTTGAATGAGGAGGGAGAAAGTCACAACACAGTCTTGTTATCTAAGGGAGAATTGTTATTCCCATCAGCTTTTGCCTTGAGCATCCAGCTGGCGCCAGGGGGGCCACATGAGATGAAGATGGTAGTTGTTTTGGTTAGTGCGAACAAACTGCATCCAATTTTACAGTAGGTCTAATGTCCGTCACTGGTCACCAGGTCTCTCAATTCCCATTGTTCTTCTCCAAGATCTTATCCATATTGCATTCAAAAAAACACAGTCTGAGTACACACAGCCCTGCCCATCGTCTATCATGTCGGCCAGCCTTTGGGATTTTGAACAGCTGTAGCCGCTTCTTATTCTTCGAAATGCCAGGTCCAAGCCAGATCCAGTCAGCCAGAACTCTGTTATCGTGGTTCCGAATTGGTAGATGTCGTTCAATGTCCTCCATCGAGAGTGTCGCCAGACACACAACACAACCGACCATCGAGTATCCGGCAGCAAATGTCTCCGCAGGACAATCAGGCTCTCCCAAGCCCAGGAGTTGTCAGTTTCGTTAAGGGACCAGTTGATCAAATCCATAATTCTTCTTTAGGTTTTTAGAGAACAAGTCTGGGACACTCTCTTAGGGTTAGAGAATAAGCAAGACTATATACAAAAGACATGAGAAGCCAAGCAGGAAAGGTAAGGGAGAGGGAGAAGGAGAAAGTGCAACCGCCTCCGTCAAGAGCCAAAAGTTTAGTTTGTTTGGTTACCATACAACAGTGAGGCTTGGACTGCTTGAATGGCCTTTGTGTTAACTGTGTTGCAAAAGGGTGGGGAAAATGTGTCAATCCAATGAGAAATGGTTAACATATTTCCAAGAGGTGTCTTCCATAATACTGATACAATGATGACGAAAACTGAGTGGATCCTGTTTTTTTTAGGTCGGTCAAAGCAATCAAGAAAAACTGTAATCTAGGCCTTAACTTAACTAAACAAAACATTTTATGTCAGCCACTATCTGAACACTAGCCAGACAAAATAATTGCATGCCTCAATGATGTTTTACATTTAAATAGACAATCCTACACAAGTGTGTTGGTTTATGTGATGGTTGATCACATGATCTACATAAAATGAATAATTTAAATAGCTTGTGTAAAGTCACAATAATTGCTTCTAACAGTGAATTCAGTCATTCAAACACTGTCACCAAGCTCCAGTTTTTATTTCAATTTTATTTTTTTTATGTCTCTACTGGATGTAATTGCTCAAAATCTGCAGTGGCATTATGTAGCCTTGAGGCAGAGTGGTCACATATTCACTCTGCTGTTCCTTCATTAACACCAGAGCATAGGAGACAGAGCCCCTCTGTGACACCAATAGACCATTTATTGGCTATACTCAGCTGGCCCCCTTTGGCATCAGTCCACTGACCCTCTGGTATTATGTTTTTCTGCAGCTTATTAGGATTTCAGTACTTCAGGAGGACACACTGCAGAGGGGCAAGATTTGGGTGAGACACTAAGAAAGCTCAGGGCAAGGGAGGACTGTCATGATGACTTAAGCTAAAACAAAGTCCAATGAAGTCCAATTGAAAACAACATTTAGTTCTCTTTTTGGCAGTCATAATTATGAAACTTACCAATTAAATTTGTCTATCTAGTTCATTTTGTGCTGTGGGTCACAAGCTGTTGGCAGACAAGCTGTTTGATAGTGAAGAGTAAAGACCACAGTAACGTCTAAATAGACCAAAATTAAATTTGCGGATTACTGTTAAAGTTTTAAAGTTTGCTTGTTGGCAAACTATCTTAACAATGCCTTTATTTCCTGCTGGCTGTTTATTAGGTTTCCCATTGATCTGTGTTAACGTGTGTAACAGAACCTGTATCCTTTTTCAGGAAACAGTAGCAGAAAACCTAACTGTTGTTAGAGTTGGTGGCTCTTGTGCAACATGGTGCTGTCTCATTGTTAATGTCACTATTTTTGTTTGTTTTTTTTGCCAAAAATGAGGCAAAATGCAGAAGCAGTCCTGTGAACAATTAAAAACACCCCACGATTCAGTAACTTGTAGACCACCAACGTACACTGATGGAGCTGAGGCATTGTACTTCCACTGTAGTCAATGAATGTGGGTAGATCAGGGACATATAGTAAAATGAAAAGGTTTTCACAAGACTCTGTGCAGTAGACTCCATGATTTGGAAGTTTTAAGGAACTTGAAGTAAATGTTTTCTGTATGACTTTAACGGTCTCTTAAATCTTTCTGTAAGGATTTTGGCTCACTCCTCTTTACAACATTGCTCCAGTTCATTGAGGTTGGTGAGCATTCATTTCTGTACAACACTCTTAAGGTCCGTTTCTTTCAACTTGAGGTCTGGACTATGACTGGCCATTGCAGCCCCTTTATTCTTTCCCTTTTTATACTCTGTTGTTGAATTGAGGGTGAGCTTGGGGTCATTGCCTATTTGCTTGACCCAATATGGACCCAACCTTATACATCATATAAATGGCCTCAGATTTGACTCAAGATTGACTCATATTTTTGTATGCATAGGAGTTCATGGTCAACTTAGTGACTGCAAGGTGCTGTGGCTGTAAAACAAACCCAAATCATCACTATGCTTGACAGCTGTTATGAAATCTTTGTTGTAATATGCTATGTTTGTTTTTTGACAAACATGGCACACTGTGTTATGCGTGTTATCTCCACTTGTGGAGGTGTGTTGGTAGTGTTGTGGGTTTGTTTGTTTTTTTTTTCAGATTCAGTTTTACAAACCTGAGCCATGTTCTCTTTAGAGAGAAGAAGATTTTTCCTGGCAACCATTCCAAACAAGCCACACTTGTGGTGATCGAAATTTTTAAAAATCTAACTGAAGCCTGCAAAGTCAGACATGTATCTCTTTGTTTTTGTTTTTGTTTTGCACGTTCTCTGAGCATTGCACAGTCTGACCTACAGTAGTAGTGAATTTGATGGGATGTTCACTCCCAGGAAGATTGGAAATTACCATATAACCCTTCCCAGACTGGTGGGCAACAATATTTGGTTCTCTAAGATCACTGCTGATGTTTTCCACACACCCGAAGGCTCGGTTAGTATAGAGGTGATCACGCTTGGCGATAATCTGTCAAAACAAATACATTCATTTTTCACATAATGCTTCTGCATATTAGCTTAATATGTGTTCAATAAATAATGACAACACCCCAAATCAGTCCAGAAGGCCACAAAGAATCAATGTACACTCTGTATCTTAATCTTTAGATTAAAGTTAGGTATACAGTCATGTTTACTATTTTTAAGTGGTTCATCTCCCCTCTCTTCTGTTTCTTACTTTCGGTTATCCCTCAGTACCTAAAAGCTAGAATCACATTTTGAAGAATATTTTAAGAAGCGCTAATTGCATCTTGTTCTATTCCCTCAAGAGCTTGAGTGGGATACCTTTAACTGTGTACCAAACAAACCCCAAAAGTCTCCTTTGTTTAATCTTCTCCCAAAACCTCCTTTGAAAACAATTAATGTGATAACGCAGGCGTTTGGTGCAAGCTACTGCTGTCCTTTTAACAGACATACACAAACAGCAGTCACTGGCATAGCACCGGGATCATCTCCTCATTCGAATCCTTCATGTTTCAGATGACACTAGAGTGAAAACATTCAGTGTGTTTATTGTGCTTCAAATGAACAAACAACAGCTCGAACCTTGTGCACAAGCACCAAAGTTTAGAAATAACTAGCAATGGAAGAAAGAACCAGTTTAAATGAGATGGCTGATTAACTGAGGCAATGTCCTTTGAGGAGCAAATCTCACCTCTTGGCAAAAAACATGGTAACAGCTCCACCAGAAGATTTTAATCTTCTGGATCTAGAATAGGAATAAGAATAAGACTGTGAAAAGTTGTGTGTACCGTTGTGGCTTCATTAACAGCTCAGTCCAGAGTATTTTCATGATCAGCATCTCTGGCTCACCCCATTGTCATGTTATGGATACAGCTGAAAAAAGTATATTTATATACAGCTTTACCACCATAACAAGTTTATACGTTCACCATTACACATTTGAAACTACTTTGAACCCCTACTGTGTGTATCTGTGCATCAGTACAATAGCATGACTCATTCATATTTTCAAGTACAACTGTTGATTGGCTCTTTGGTTGCAATTGCAATTTTTTTCATACTCTGAAAGATTTTTATTCACGATCTTTTGAGTGTCATGTCTCTCCTATAATGTCTAGTTGAGAAGAGAAGTGGTTTCAGTGGCAAATGGGAAAATTTCCATTTAGTTCTCCCTCCTTACGGATGTTTCTTCTGACAGGATGCTGTGACTGAATATCTGGCTAACTAAACATTAATGCTATGTAATCATCTTTGTAAACTATCTGATCTTGTCAGACTCACAAACCCCAAATGAATGCAATCATGTAGACACTGTACTTTGATCTACATAATAATCATGATTATCAAAGATCAACGAGAGTCTGAATTACCTTTAGTGTGAATAAATGGGCATGTTTCTGGGTTTGTGAGACAGTTTAAAAGTCTCTGATCCTTGTTACCTTTTATTTGAGTCAGCTGTGTCTCATTAAGCTTATCATTCCTTTTCCCCCTTTTTTCTCTTTTTGTCTTTTTGTCACTTTAGGAAAGTTATTAAATACGATAATATACCAAAATACCAAAGAGCAGCAGTGCTGGGGGAGCAGCACAGCAAAGAGGGACTCATCCAGACTGGAGAAACTGATCAGGAAGGCTAGCTCTGTGGTCGGCATGAAGCTGGACACTCTGGTGACAGTGGCAGAGAAAAGGACATTAAAGAAACTGCTGGACATTATGAACAATGCTGGGCATCCTCTGCACACGGCCATAAACAATCAGAAGAGTCTGTTCAGTGACAGGTTGCTTCTCCCCAAGACAAGAACTAACAGACTTAAAAACTCCTTTGTCCCACACGCCATCAGACTGTTTAACTCCTCTCTGGAGGGGAGAGGGAGGGGAAACAGGAGGACAAAGGAGGGGGGAACAACTAAGCTGTAGTGCCTCTTCACCTCACTGTACAATACTTTTGTAAACAGTCAACAGTGCAATAGACTCAATACTTGAAATGTGCAATTCACTTGTATTTTTATTTTTTATTCCTATTTATTCTATTTATCCCCTTTGTATATTTTATTTATATTTGTCTCTGTATTTATATATGTGTGTGTGTGTGTGTGTGTGTGTGTGTGTGTGTGTATATATATATATATATATATATATATATATATATATATATATATAACAATTCTGTAACTGTAACTTCGGTCGTTGCTGTGCTTTTTTTGGAAGTCGAATTTCCCAGAGGAACCCACCCGAGGGATTAATAAAGTTCTATCTTATCTTATCTTATCTTAGTTTGTTATACTTTTAAAAAATCATGCTGCTTAGCCATAAAATGAAGTAATGTCAACTTTAATGCTCAATTAGGTTACAACTGTTTAAGGGCCATATATGGGATCTTGTTTGTGAATAGAAGACTGCTTATTCTTTTCAAATTCACATAAGTGCCAACTTTTGCCATCTTTTTAGCTTTGTCATATTGCTTATTCATATTGCATTAGATGCCCTTCACAGCCTTTATCAAGATTAGTATCTGTTATTATCCACTGTAGTTAGTGTAATCACTGTAAATTGAGAGTACCGTGTACTAAATCCAGCAGTTTTATCACAAGTACTTGTAGCATCTCTCGCTGATCACTTTGCAATATTAGAGTAAAGTTAATATGGTAGCCTTGAATTAGTGATTGAATTAAATTTTTTACATTCTGTAACTGATTTCAAGTTTTTACAGAGACCAGCTGGTTACACATATATCCTCGACCTGTAGGCTACCACTTTAGATTGTGAGGCAATTGTACAGGTAACCTGGTGGAAGGCAAAAAAGTTTGTTTCCAAACACAGTTCAACTTAGACTGACTGAAAACAATACAATAAAGAAGGTTTGTAATTAACTGCCTTCTAATTTATAAATGCAGTGGGATTGTTAGCAAGTTGCAATCAGTCTCAGTCAGTCTGTGCCAATGACTACAATGTGTTTGTGATGCTTTTCTTTGTAATAGGGGATTAAGCTGGTTGCATTCTGGTTACACTCTTATACAAATGTTCTCATCTCATTTTGCGGTTGCTATAGTAACTTTGTCACTATTTGCGAAGGAATTCCTGAATTTCTTTTTCAAATTAGCTACTTAAATGAATGTAAATAGGTAATTTGAATTTCTCTATATGTAGAGTGAAACAAGAAAAAAGTTATAATCACGAACAAATTGCTGACATGACCCCATTCAAATGCAACTTGACTCCATCTTATTTAGCTTTTATTGCTCTCTTGATGATCACTAGAATTAACAGACCTGATTCCCATCTTCCATCAACAATTTCAAAGCCAACAAGGTGGCAAGTTTATTTCACATGGTTGTGATCATTTTGGTCAAGCTGCGATCTCCAACCGCTGTTTTCTCTAGTATAACTAAAGCATAACAAATTGAGCCTTGTAATATTATATTCTTGTACAAGCAGGAATACCACAATTGAATTACATTGTATGCATGCAGGGGAGAACGCATACTGTCAACATGTATGTGACCGATAACTACGACAGTGGCTACTGGATCGGCTTATAATTTCAAAAACTGATGAATTTAATCAAAATTGTTTTTACATAATGGCACGTTTCAGATCTTCCTTTTACTTGTGTCTAAAAACTCAGCTTCTGACATGCATTCAGTATAGTACTCATCATATTAGATATTTAATCACTTTACTGGTAAATAACAAATTAATCAACATCTACTCATTCGCAAATGAAACAAATAAGCACTTTGGCCAAGAATATAATCAATTTGCATATGTAGTTTTGTAAAATTAGGGCAAAAGCAAACACATTTTTATTTTAAATATAAAAAAAGAACTTTATTAGTTTTTCTTGGTTGCAGTCACATGGATCAGGAGCATGAGTATAGTCAGCAAAAGCATGGCCAAGTGTGCAAAGAGAACCAAATGAGTCATTTTTCTTTTTTAAAAGCAAGAGTCAATTGTCCTGATATTTAGGGGTGAAATTGTTGTCCTCCCACGCGTTGCAGTTCCAGTTATCACGTCTAAACCTGCAGTCACAAATAATAACCAGTCTCTTCCACACATCTTCACACACCTCAACAACCCTGACAGAGCAGATGACTAAATAATAACAATAATAATAATACATAAAAGCAAGTCTTTCACCACCCCCATTTGGGCATCTCTGCTTTTTCCTCGTCAACATCAAATTAGTTATGCAATTAAAAGGAAATAAGTGCTCATTTTTATGCTGTTGCTGCTGAACATGTACCTTCATATCTTACTGAGCAGAAACACTTCATAGAAACAAAATCATGGAAATTGCCAAGAAGAATGTGTTAACCACTACACCATTATTGTAGAATTAGATGACTGAAAACTAGTCATTAATGATTTTATTCAGGTAGACAAGAAATTGACAAATGCTGTCTTTACTCAGGTTTCCTCTCCTCAGTCTTCAGGAACTCAACTTCTTAGGCTAAATTTACAAATCCCCAAATAAAAATAAATACATTTTTAAAAACTTTGTTGGTGTAAACACCAAAACTATGAACCCATGAACAACCTTTGTCTCTATGGTTAGAAAACACATCCTGGAGAATCTCGCAATATCTGACTTTGGAAAAACCAAAACAGAAATTGAAATTTTGACTATTTTACAGACTGTTCACTCGATGCTCTGGATTTTCCAACCTTGAAAAAATGCTGGTAGACACATATAGCCTATTAGCCTGTTCCAGGTACAAAAGGGAAAGGGTTTATATGCTTAACTTAAACATCTGCAGTCCATACTAAAGTGGTGAAATGCAAATAAGCTGCAGAAAAACAGACCAAGTGGACAGATGCCAAAAGAGAACCGCTCAAGTATGCTTTGAAAATTTTCTGACTATCTACAAGCTCAGATGTTCTTCTTTCCTCTGAATGTAGTTTTACAGATGTAAAAGCAGTTGTACTGCTGTGGCATGCTCACCTTCCCACTTCAGTAGTGGATGGGATGACTCTTATCCTCTTGCTGGACAGTCAGGAGGCAGCAGGGTGTTCTGTGAGGGAACTCGGTCAGGAAATTTCTTTTAGTTTGAATTTTATTGTATTCACAACCGAGAAGACCTCAAGTGAAACCTGCACTCTTGAAATTGATGTATTACTGAATATAAAATCCCACCTATAACCATTTTTGAAGGGCCAGTTCTTCAAAAATTAAACATCTGTGTCTCATGGTTCCTACTTTCTTATTCTTTTGCAAGTTGTTAGTTGACGTGTTTGATATAAAATCTTTAGTCACTCTCTTTTGACCTTTTGCTCAAACTAAATTTACCCTGATTCCACCTCTTTTATTTAATTCCAGCTTCTTACAACTCATATAGATCCTGATAATGTCTGCCTTGTTTTGTCTCCTCTTCCTTCCTGCCTCATTTTGTCCTTTATCCATCTCATCACTCTTGTTCTTATGGAACTTTTTTTCCTGTATAAATTGTACATCTACTCATACAAACGAATACAAGATCCCATTAATATGACGATGCTCTTGTTAGATTTGTATTGTTGATTGTCATTTATGCTTAGAAATATTTACTTATATATGCTTAGAGTTTTGTAATTAGTTGTAGATTGGTAGAGGTTTTGATCCTTGATAGTCTGCAAACTTTGTGTGTATTAGACAGCACTTTGGGAGCATGAGAGGTCATACCGTGTCTTATTGTTTTATGGTAGGATTAACGTAGTTGCGTCTGTTCTAGTCTAAGTGCTCTTTGTTTAGATGAACTGCAGGACTTCCTCACCGTGTTATCTAGGATGAACCATCTAGGGTGAGGGGGAGGCTACCCTCTTCCTGACCAAGGATGTTTGACCCTTTGATCAGCAGTACACACACACACACACACACACACACACACACACACACACACACACACACACACACACACAGGCAAGGTACTCTTTGTGTGTATGTAGACGTCATATGTTAATGAACTTATGCATATTCATGTAACCTCAATAAAAGAACAGTGGTACGGGAGAACGGACGAGAGCTACTGGGGTCAAGCGAAGGAACGGCGTTTGTCTGGTTCTCTCCCGTGCACGAGTACCATGAAGAAGTTTGCCTACTTGCGTCTTGCTTGCAGTGTAATTATATTGTCTTAACGTTCCAGCGAATAGGTTTATGCTACAAACCTATCAGCTCTCATCACTGAAGAGACTGCAGCCCATTGAGTATAGTACATCACTCCTCGGCTCTCTTAAATCATCGTCCCTCCTCAGCTCTCTTCTCTTCATCCTCCAGTTAAGTGGAGCAGCTCCAGATTGAACCCCTTAGCAACTGTCATCGTTCGCTTGGTCTCCCGTCAATTTTCTGTTCATGCAGCATTAAAACAGTGTATCAAAACCATATTAATGCACAGAGACAGACCCACAGCTACTAGAGAAAACTGCTTATCATTGGAAGCATTTAAATTACTGGTAAAGTGATGAATCCCCTTTTTTATGCAACAATCTGGCTCACTTGGTGCTCTATGCTGTTATTACATATCAAGCTACACTCTCCTCATTTGTGGTTATATTTTATTGGTATTTAAAATGAACACTGGATCTCCCTGTCACTTCTTGCTCGTTTTTTCCCCCATTACATAAACTGTTGTAGGAGCAGGGTTTCATCAAGATCACATTAACCCTCAGAGGAAAAAAGGAAAGAAAGAGACATGCTAGCGACTTCAAGAGGTCATCTATCTCCTGGGTTTTCTCTCATTTTTCCTCTGCCGGCTCAGCTGGATAATTCAATATGTTCAGGCCAGGACAAAGTGGTGTTCTTTTGCATAATTTTATTAAACAACATTAGCTGCATGACGAGGGACGTGACAGGAAAGAAAGAGATTTGAATTAGAATGTGATAAAATCCATGAGAGAAAGGTGAGGGTGTGAGTAACGTGTGCTGTGGTACTGACAACACTTGGCTTCAGCTTCTTAGAGACAAGATTTTACATAACATACTCAAGTTCCCATTAATTCTATTGAGGTCACCCTGTGATTTCATACTTATAAAATCATCTTCTGATTTCATGAGTATGAACCCCTCCCTGGTTTCAGAGGGGAGTGATCCTAATAAACTGCATTCTGAACAGATGATTTATTTTGTCCCAGCTGTGCGAAAATGTGCTTTAGTGTGATTACAGTGGTTATAAAAAAATGGCTGTTCAGTTACCAAATGCCTATCTCTAAGATAAAGAGCTACTGCCTGTGATGTGGACGTGCTACCTAGATATTGCTGGGCTCATCTCGGCACTCAGTTACCACCTCTGCAAAATCACTCCTGGACAGAACTGGGATGCCCCAGTTTTGCAGAATTTCACATGTGTACACACTGAGTGTATTTGCTGGTCTTTTTGTCTGTGTGCTGGTGTTATAAAGCAATTGGAATTAGAGTCAGCACCGAAAAGTCTCAGGTCATGTAAAAAAGGCTACTCTGACTGAGAGAGGGAACAAATATATCTGAGTCTTAATTTTGACCAGAATGGCCAGAATGCAAAAATCAGTCCAGAGGCAAAGTTACTGATATATGGTTTGATCAGTGGTGGAACCTGTGGAAACCAATAGACTGAGGAATTAAATTCTTGCACAGCAATACTGAAAGGACAATCCCTGTCTGAGCTTTGCTAGTAGAGCTATGCAGTTTTCACACAGTCCTGGTCCAGTCCAGTTTAAGTAACAGATCAGTGAATTTGAGAGCTGTGCAGCTTTCATGATGCTATCTTCTATGGTGCTTACTTTTATAATGATATCAGTCAAGTTCTTACAGCTCTTGAAGGTTTTAACAGCAGCAGCTGTTTTGTTTTTTTGTTGCACCAAGTATGAGTTAGACTTTATGTATTTCTTATGTCTTCTAATCAGCATAGCCCAGTTGCTGCTTCACAGTCTGTAGGCTACAGAGAAGACGAACGTCTGATACTGTGCAGAGTAGGTCAGTCAGAGATGTGATGAGAAGGTTTATTCCTCGGTGAGTTGCTGCTGTGAGCGATAGCACTGATTGTCGAACGATTGCTCCCACGGCATCCGCTCCAGCTCACTTTGATGTTTGAGGACAGGGGTGTTGTGACAGCACATGCTGACTTCACATCTGGATCCCATTCCCTGTATGCGGATAACTGAGTTATAGCTGAGGTTGTTGACAGTTTGGAAAACGCCCAGGATTTTCTGTTCCCTGAAGCAAACTTTGGGTCTATCTTGTTACCAGAGCAGCATCTCAAATCTTCAAAGTCGCCGGTTTAGTCAGAGTTTAAGCTTTTTTTTTCTTCTTTTTTCTTAATTCGTGACCATTTTCAGATATAGCTGGCCTTTTCAGTAAAGAGCACGGTCTGAGTGCTAATATTGTTACACACATTCTCAAAAGACAGCAAGATCCTAAATGCATGTATGATGTATACCGGTAATCGAAAATACAGCTATATTAACAACAGCACTAGACATTTAACATTGCAACATTTATTGAACTGGGAATCCAGTGCAATTTGTTTTCATAACAAAGACTAATTATTTTTGTTAATAGCCAAATTAAAAACCAAATGTTATTATGCCAGTAATATAGAGGTTAATTATTTGTTGGTGATGAAAATTAGTTTCATTCATAATTAATTCATTGTAACACACAGTATTATATATATAATAAATTACATTATAAAAAACAATCAGTACTCCTAGAGACAGGGATTTACATCACATTTTAGATATGTGCATACTACACTGCATTAAAAGAGGTAGATGTCATATGCACAAGGTGTCGTTTCGTGTCTGTGATGTGACACTCGTTCATGGACATAGTCAGATGGGTGACACATGAATGTATATAGTGGGTACCTTTAGGTATTATTTTTCAACTTTCATGGTTATGCATTGAAGAGGCATATTTTACCCTAATTAAGAAGTTTCCCAATTTACTCTTACATATTTCTGGTACCTAAACCTAACCAAAGACACTGAAAGGAAAGTTAAAAAAAGACTGAACACAAAAATAATCAGCCAGTGAAAACTGGTTAGAAAACACAAAGCTCCCAAATGAAACTTGAAACACAGTCTGGTGGCTTAGAAATTTAGGCTCTACCCCATTACCACTCCCCCGTCTTCTTATGCAAAGGCTGTTAATTTTAAAAACCGGATGTCACCTCCTAGCATCCAGTATTGCGGCTGGTTTGTCAAAGCACTGTTACCAAAGAAAGGCTTGTGCAAATCTCTGTGACCCCATCACCTCAAGACAACAAGGCAATTTTAGACTCACTGGGATAAGAATGCGCTGAACAGCTTTTTCACATTCACCACTGTATTTGCTCTGGTCTCCAGCAATACATTGAAGTCGATCACATGAACAGCTGTTGAGATAAGTGAAGAGACAGACAGACACAGAGAAGCTTTTTAAAACATGTATTAGTAACATCATATAAGAACTATAATTGCTTGTCTTCTCCAACCTTGTGATTTGTAATTCTACTCCATTCTTTGTTCATCCCATTCCCTGGCAGCTACAGGGTGAAGAGATGGAGTGAGTGTGTCTGTCTTATTGTTTGTCATGAAAATAGGATTTCAGCAGATGGATGGAGAGATTCTGAAGGAGAAATGTAATCTAAAGGGAGCGGCACAGAATGGATGGATTGTTGCTGCAAACGTCCTTCCTCCAAATTCAGGGTTTTGTAGCTCTTAGCAGTCTCTAAGTATGCGTCTGCACATTTAATATACAAAAAGAATGCACAGAAGGTATCTTTTACTTCTTCTTTTTTCTTTCTTTTTGGGGAAAAGATGCTGTTCTTAGATGCTGTTGAAATATAATTTTTCAGGCTGTCAATTTGAATCCCAATAGAAGACGTCAAATCAATTATTTTAATTAATATAATTAATCCAAAATGAAAACCGCTAACTCTTGCCATCACTGGATTATCAAACAATCACACAGAGTTTGACTACATAAAGCTTTTTGGGAAACTTTTCAAATGCTTTTTAAGAGCATACAGCCAGTGTCATCACTACGTTCAGACATTAGCTCCATACCTTCCAGTGACATTTGATATTCATTGATCTAGCCTTTTTTCAGACATCTAAATCTCCAAATCTTACATTTTTTCTTTAGTGAGAGTGGAAAAGAAGGAGCAATTGAGTCTGATTATTGAGCTGTTATTGACTGGACACTTGAACTCACATTTTCCACATTCCAACAGAAGGGAAATGACTGTTAATTATCCAAAACTTTGTGCTCTTGGTAAGGAAATATTATCTAATATTAATATTAACCTAAGTTCCACTAGTTTTCTTTCTCTTCAAAGTAGATAGCTGTTGTGGAGGTATGTTTACTGTGCAGTTTGCTTGCCTATTTGTTAGAAAGATTATCTACATAACTTTCTTGAAAATTAGAAAATAGGCTATTCCAGTTGCCCTTCTAGTTTTCTGCTTGGTTCAATCTTCAAAGATAGCCTGCTATTCCCCAGGAAAGCAGTGACTGCACTGTGCCCTTCAATTTACAGGAATGGCTGAGCTGCTGTGTTTTTACAGTACCTGAAATATTGTGCTTTTGGGAAAACTAATCCATACCTTACCTTACCTTACTTCCATCCCAGCCCTATCCAAATTTTAAGGTCTTAAAAATGCTCTTATTTCTCTTACCGCATTGATCTTCATTTGTCTGAAACAATCACCTCCCGAGATAGCAGTAAGATCCAAAAGAAAACCTGCTTAGCTTATAAATGAGCGAGAACAATATCAGATTTATTTCTCTGTGATCAGCTTAAAGTCACTCCTGTATTTTATCTCCTCTGTTTCTTGTGATTCTCATATTATTCACAAACTGGACAGGATCATTTGTCTTGAGCTGACTCTGTAATTCTTCTGAGATGGAGGTAAGGAGGAACAGGTAAGAATTCAGTCATGAAATCACACATTGGCTTTAGAAACAATCCATCCATCCATTCAGATAAAAAAAAGTACAATACAAAAAATGAGAAGATTACATATTAGAAAACTTTCCTTGAGTTAGTTTAAAGAATTAATTCGCTGATTTGAGGTACCCATCTTCTGTGCACACAGCTTTACAAAGTAAGTGATAATTAGTACAGACTGAGATTTCCAATATAGTCATTCTTACTTAAAATTCAAGTGTAGTGGTTTAGTGAGTAGATTAAAATGATTAAAAGTAGTTTAAAGCTTGGCCATCATCTGCTATCCAGATGCTTGAGTCTGGAAGTACAATGTAAAGTATGACTTCCAAAACTATTAAAAATATTATCCATGAAATGAAAACAGAAACAAAGACAAAAAGAACATAGTGAAGCTACAACTTAGTAATCTTGTCATCTTCAGAAGTCTGCTGGCTAATTACAGTTTTTACCGAATGCCTAAACACTAACTGTGATTCCTGTAGCACAATTTCTAAAACTAGTCAGACGTATAGCAAAACCACTCACTGAGTGTGCAAAACTAAAAGCACAAAAACTGCTTTGCACTCAGTTTGCAATTTTGTAACACACACTTTGCAAGACTGTAGGCACAATTCACTGCACAACACTCAATTTCCAAATTTCCAACACACTCCTAGCAAAAGTATACACATGTATGGCTATCATTAACACTAACTTGCCAACTGTCTGGCACACTTTCACATGTGAAAACTTTCTTAGATAATTCGTTCACTTTGCAATCAGCCTAAGCACTATAATACAGGTAAGCTGTGTGTGCGGAGTACAATGGAGGGAGCAAAAAGAGTGAGAAGTAGAGGAGGCCGAGGAAGAGGACGTGGAGGTGAAGAAGTAGGATGAAGAGGACGACAAGGACAAGGAGGAGCAAGAGGAAGACGAGGAGGGGGCAGAGGAAGCATGTTCACTGCAGACCACGTAACCCATATAGTCATTATGGCGATTGCAAATAATCCTATACTTGGAAATAAACACTTGTGTTTGTTTTGATGTGTTTGACTAAACACCAGTACTTGAAGTTTGGATCCCTCCATGCTTATGGATCTATGACAGAAGTATGAGCTCAAACTGACATAGCCTACCTTGTGCACAGGGAAGGCAAACGCCAGATGTGTTTTGTATTCATACCATCGGTGTGCAGTTGGCGCATTGTGTGCTTAGTAGATGATGGCTTGTGTGTACTGTTTGATACGGAAACACCATTTTTACGAAGGTGTGAAGAGTTAATCTAGCTGTGTTTGCTTTTGCAAGAGAACTAAAATGTTTGGATAATTGGGTGACAGGTTGTTTTATTTGTGTGTAGAGTTTTGCTAAATTAGCCAATAGTTACATAACATGTGCTTAAGCAATCAGAAAAAACTGTAATTTGTCTCCGTATTTGATCAGTGGAAACTATTCAGTTTGTTTAAAGCTTAAGAAAGTGGATTTTTCTTAAAGAAGATCTATTTCCAGGTCTTGAATTGTGTAAATAGCATTATGTTGCGTGACGCTCTGCTTCTACTCTTATCTGTGTGCTTTCTATTCTGTCTCTCTCTTGAAAAATAACAGTCAGTACTTCAGATATTAATTTCGTAAGTAAAAAGACGTGTGTTGATATCCAGGCAGATGAGCTCGATGAGCAGAACTAAACTCATTAAGTCGAAAGTCTGCTCTGCTCGTTCTTTCACATCATTCCCCAGTCTGTCTTTTCTTTTTTCTTCCTGGCAGCTGTCTTTAATATCCAAACTCTAGTCACAACATTCCCGCTAATTAATCTGAGCGTTCATTCTCTCTTTTCTCACTCATTCAGTGCTCGATGAAGTAAACTTTACAGACACGGACCTTTATTCCTCATGTTTTGCAATAATCTAATGTGACATTTAACCACTAACTCTCTCTTTCTCTTCTCACCAGGCAGTCTTTGTCTCTTTGTCATTTTTCTTCATCGTAATGTGGAGGTAGAAAGACGATGAGACTCTTCCATTGCTCGCTCTGCCCACACTTCATGGTTTGGCAAAACACCATTTGGAATGACTGACAGCCAGGCAAATAAGGCCAATATTCAGTGCAGGAAGATGTTCATTCTTTCACTCTTCCTCTACCCATATGGGGATGGACTGATGCATGCTGGGATAAGACTTTAGTAGTGGAGGGAGACAGGCGGTATTGTTTGTGAAGGCATGCCCTCCTCACCCCCAAATATATCTACACACAAGAGAGATATCTATGCTTTGCAAGAAAGGAGCTACGGCTGTTTCATTCTTCACAGATTTTTCCAGAGATTTATTTTGTAGTTATTGTGAACTGAAACCAGATGCTCCGTTTTATTCACAAAGCAGAAATTGTATATAATCACTGCCTGGCTTCTATACCTGTCATAAGCATGAAATGCATATAGGCCTGTTATGTTAGTAATAATTCAGTATTTCAGCATATTGAAAATAAGTGTAATTGCTACAGTAAAATATCCAGCAGTGTTTTAATTCTCCAAATTGTGTCTGTGGCTAATATGAACTAATTACACCATGAAAGTCTTTTGCCGTTGTAAAGTTAATGGGATGTTCAAACTGAAGCCACAAAGGTAAATAGGTTCGGATCAGTTAACTCTGGTTCTTCATCAGCACAGAGCAGCCAAATAAAACTAGACATTCACAAAGCAAAAGCAGGGACCGAATAGGCTAAATCCCCTGACTAAATTAAATTTGTCCTTGCAACATTGTCTGACAGCCGCACAGAGCTCACAGGAGGACGGATTATGTTTCTACTCTCCGCTACTTTCCCTACCCTCCATTCTCTCTGCTCTCCTATAATGGAGTGTCTTTGAACCTGTGTTATTAAACATTCGCCTCAACTGCTGTAGGGACATGCCCATCATTGTGAACACGCACACAATCGCTATGAACATCCTATTACGAGACAGCAAAAGACTGTTACGGCTTCATTAAAAATTCTTTAAAACAACCTTTTTGAATTACTTCAGTGTATCAAGCTTCAGGAAGGCAAGTTTGAATTTCAGCAGTGTATAAGCTGATTTCTAAAATTTGATGAATGCTACATAACAGTAGTTTGAAAAAGTTTTAATGGTTTGCTGCTCCTATAACCATATGAGCTGATAATCAGAAACACAAAGCACAACAACAAACTGCTCATGCTTGCAAAATTATAAAGCATGTGTCATCACAGAGACAATGTAGGTCATCATTAACTAGTAGAGGAGTTCAAAAATAAAGCAAAAAAGTATTTTGTAAGTTATTTTATTCTTTATGCACATGATGCATTATGACCTTAGTTACTTGTCAAATTTGGTAACCTTGTGTGAGTTGGAGACATATGATCAAATGTGTCATGTTTCATTTTTTAAAAAGAGAATTCAGAATGAGAAAGGGTTGTGCAGGTGTCCTTTTTCTCTTTTCGTTCTGAGTAGGATATGGTTACCCAGCATCTGCAAAGAATTCATGGATATAACTGTGCCTCTTTACAACTGCAGGTTTGTAAATGTATAATAAAAACGTTCATGTTTTGTTTACTTACAGAATACACTCGCATAAGTGAAGTGGAAAGAGTGCAGGGAGAAGAGGAGTGAAGGCACAAAAGGGAATTCCACTAAATGAAGAGCTTGTGAAACTGATGGATGTTGCCATTCTGAAAGATGTATGTGACAATCTTGAGCCTCTGTGTTCCCCTGACGATAGCTGCCACATCCTCATCCTTCACATCTAGGTGTCAGAAACCCCAGGCGATGCTGGTAATCTGTCTGAGAACAACACAGCAGCACATCCAGACCTGCTGAATCATACAAGCACGTTATTACAGGCACATGACCCCTGTTTGCACTTTTAGCTTCATGTCATTCTGGTGTGTGTGTCTTCTTCTTGTGTTTACCCATACTATCTTGTGTTCACAATCGCTCAGTTTAGAAAGACTGCCTGCTTTATCCCTTATTTGGTTTGTGCACTAACACAACCTCAGAAATACACCGGGCTAATGTCTCTGATGTCAAATCTTGACTGCAGTTTGCAGACTTCCTTGAAATATAGACTTAGTGCTATCTTAATTGGCACGTAGTAGGGAACATCTGCAGGACCACTTGTGAAACACACTATTATGCATATGGTAGAACTGCAAACTTTGTCTTGAGGTGATTTGTTCAGTTCTGGTGTCCTGTTTTATGTGTGGATAATTCATATAATAATTACACTTTAGTACTTTAATACTTTATACTTTTCAATTATACTTTACCCAGTATGGTTAAGGTTTTGGCTGGTATGGCTGGCTCAGAACTAAAATGTTTTTTCTCCTATTTGTTTCTAAGGATTTTTTGTTAGTTTGAGCAATTTCTCCTCTAAAACTGCTTCTCTAACCTGTGGGATTCCTCAAGGTTCAGTGCTTGGCCATTTATTATTCTCCTCTTACATCCTTGATTTAGCCAGCATTATTCAGTCTTTTTCTGGCATTTCTTATCATTTCTATGCTGATGACATTAAGCTGTATGTGTCTTTTAAGCCTCAGCAGTTGCATAGGGTGTCTGCCCTAGCTGACTGTTTATCCCATATAAGTGATTAGCTCTCCAACTATTACCCTGTTATAACACAGTATGAATGAGGTCATGATTACATGAAATACATTTAGTAATCAGTGAAGTTATTCCTCCCTTTTGCTCATCTGCCAGCAAAGTGTTTATAATCTTAGCATAATATTTGTTTCTTGATGTAAAATCTTTCTTATGTTCCTGTTTCTTTCATTCAAGGAACATTTAAAAATGTGAGCTACGGTGTCCTCTACTGAACTGGGGAAAATAGTTCATGCATTCATGTCACTGTGCCTAGATAACTATGCCTTATTTACCAGCTTGCATAATTCATCTCTTTCGTGCCTCCAACTAATCAAAAATGCTCCTACTGTATTCCTTATATGTTCTAGTAAGCAAACTCACATTATATACTCTTTACATTGGCTCCCAGTTCATTTTATCATTTGTTTTTAAAATCATCATACTTACATAGAGAGGACTAAATCAACAAGCTGCAGACAATTTATCTCAACTTCTTGATAAACACACAGATTAAAGACTTGGGGAGCCGAGGTTGTTCATCCATGGCACCAACTCTTTGGAACAATCTAACACTTGAGCTACATTTAGCTGTTGACACCTAAGCTCGTGAATTTGATAACCTGAGAATGAGCCAAAGTAGGAGCTTTAAGTTGATACCATAGGTGTTTCTACTTAAAATCATGGATGAGTTTGAATCTCAGTGATCTCAGTGAAGGAAGTCAGGTAGGATTTTCAAACTCATGCCTTAGGTGCATCTACTGCAAATCTCTGAGTTTGAATCCCGGTGTCATTGACCTCAAGTTTAGAGGTCAGGCTTTCTGAAAAAGCTGGGTGTTTAGTCAAATAAGTATAGCTCTGGTGAATTAATAGATCCATAATATTTTACTGTGAAATAGGCAGGATGATACTATGAATTGTTTTATTTAATAATATATTTTGTAATGTATTTTATTATATTTTGTAATTAATATATTGTATTTATTTATTTCTATATTGTATTTTAGAATATTTCCCTCTCTCTCTGAATTTATTCATCAGACTCTATAAGTTGTCTTTTATTGATTCTGTGTATCCACCAATCTACTTGAAGGAGGTATTCAGTAAATCAATGCATGTGTATTCAAGTGTATATTTGACCTAATGTGTGTTGGGAAAGACAGAACTGCTGGGTTTTATCAGCTCTGTTTCCCAGGAGTGTGTATCGATCTCAGGCAGCAGACATGAAAGAGTGAGGGAGTGAGGGAGACAGGTGCAAGGAGCGAGACAGGAAGCAGAAAAAGAAAACAATATCAACAAAGCAGTTTTTCATATCTGACCTGCAGTTGATTGATAGAATTTCCTATGAGAGGCTCACTGCCTGCCATCCCTAGGTATGTAGTAGGAGACACATTCCCCAACTTTAATCGCATGTGGAAACAAATCTGCAAAATAGTTCAGTAAAACAAGAATACAAGAAGTTTACAAAATCTCTATCGAGCCTGTCAAACCATAAACACATTTGCACAACAGCTATAGCACTAATCACTATTTGCTGCATGTCTTTTAGAGCTGAGACATAAAGTTTTGGCTGCATTACGAAAACTTATGGTCAGCCTAATTCAAATGTGAGTTTTAACTTATGATTTAGCTGACAGAACTAACTTGACATAGCAATTTCAGATCAGTTAACAAATACCTGGAGGCCATAATAAGACCAAATTTTCACATATCCAGAAAATGAGGGGGAAAAACAGAAAACAAAGAAATGCTCAAGTTTGATTTATATTTTTCATTAGTTTTCCCCTTTTGCCACTTCAAGTCTGAAATGTCAGCTGTCTTAAAAGATATTTCATGATTCCAGTACATTTATGGTCCAGGGAGGTTGTAGTAACAAAACTCAGATATTGTAAAGGCCCTTTCTATTAAAAAAAAGAAAAAAAGCACTCTGCTCATAGTTGATGTCTGTAACTGATGGACATTCAAGGTTCCACCTATGCAGTTAACCATATATACATATATATTTATCTTACATGACAGTGGAGAAGAGAGGGACTAGACAGATTACCATAAAATGTGGTCAGTATGTTGTTCACAAAACCTCCACTGATTAAGGAAAGCAATGGGATCACTGACTTAACAAAAAATAAGTGAATAAAGTAAGGGCAGTATGGCCGCTACAGATGAATATTCTTATATTTAGTAATGGGATATGATGAAATAATAATTTCGCTAAGTTCACAGCTTACACTGCATTAATAAGAAAGCATAAAAGATGTTTTGGGAAAATTTAATTAAAGCAAAAATATGGCCCATTCTGACACTGGTCTAGTTGGACTGTGATTGTGGGGTGCAATCACTAAATAAAAAAATCCACACCAGAGGTATCCATAGTAGCACTCCTGTTATATTAAACATAAATCCAGCTTAACATTTTAGTGTGACTTTGGCACTTGCTGTACTATGAGGAACATCCTGTAGCTTCTGTCTTCTTCTGGCTGTACACGTTATCATAAAGACTACCTAGAAGTAGATAAGGGGTCAACCTGGCACCTCAAGGTCTGGTTATCTTTTACTTTGACTCCTTTCCCTTCTTTGCGTAATGGGTTTTGTCGAACAGAGACAGAAAGCACCGGGGTAAATAGAGTGCTACTTTTATAGCTGAGGATTCTACATGGTCATAACATTCAAGCAGTGTTTAAGATTCACAAAAAAAATGTCACACTTATTAAAGTGCTGGCATTTTGTCTTATCTATAACAAAGGATGGTCCATTGATTTCTGACTTTGTCCAGTCCGAGCATCAATGTGTTTGTTTGTATCTGTGTAATCTGAGGTGTTTGTTGGTAATCCCTGTTTCTGATGGTCTGCGCGTGTGTGTTTGTATATGTGTTTGCAGAAAACTCATTTCTCAGTGTGTGATAAGAGACTAGAAAATCCTGTTCAGAGCCCAAGGCAGAGTTTATCAGTGCCTCTAAATCTAAGTAAGACACAGGAGACTTACGGTTCATAACACATCCTGACAGAGGGGTATCTAGTTTTCCCTTCTCTCACATTCTCTTTAAGTCTCATTGTAAACATTTGAGCATCTTTCTCGGATCTTTTGGATCCAAAGGTAAATATATTTTACACAAATAAGTCTGTTTTTCCTGGTTCTCCAGTGGCAGTATCCCTGATTAGCTAATTATAGATCGATCTCCAGCCTTCTTTTAATTTATACCCAAAATTCTTGAGTAGCTGAATGGGAGACAAAGCCTTCAGCTTTCAGGCCCCTCTTCTGTGGAACTCGCTCCCAGTTTGGATTCAGGAAGCAGACACTCTCTCTCTATTTTAAATATTAGACATTTTGATGAAGCCCATACTGTAGATAGGGCTGGATTACAATAACCTTAGGCCCATCATCACTCACCTCTTTTCAGTTTCTGTGTGTTTATGCACCACTATGCATTTAATCATTAGTTATTATTCATCTCTGGCTGTCTTTCACAGTGTGTCTTTCGTCTTGTCTACCTTCCCTTACAACCAGCCACTAGTGGCAAATAGCTGTCCCTCCACGAGTCTGGTTTTGTTGGAGGTTTCTTCCTGTTAAAAGGGAGTTTTTCCTTTCCAGTGTGACCAAGTGCTTGCTAATTGCGGGTCATCTAATTGTTGGGATTTCCTCTCTATTTATTGCAGGGTCTTTAACTTACCATATAAAGCACTTTGAGGAGACTGTAATGATTTGGCCCTATATAATTGAACTGAATTAAACTGATTAGGTCCCTCATGAAATTGTGGTCTGCTATAGTCCTATTTTTTTTCCATTCAAATGGCCCCGCAGTTGCCGTTTTTTAGTACTTTCTGACACATACAATTGCAGGAACCAAAACTTTTTGAACCTTGTTCAGATATTTTGGCAAAAATCATCCAGTCCGTGCAGGCCTTTGGTTAGCCTTTTTTTTTTTAATTTGAAGAACAAAGATCCATCACATTTTGATCTTTACAACATATGTTTATTCACTCCAATAACTGCATGAACAACTGTGATATTTGAGGGCTTCACAAAAAGAATTACTAATCTTAGAAAAGATTACAAAACCATCTCTGAAAATCAATAGTCAGATAGACTGTGTACAAATACAGGAAATTGAAGATCATTGTTACACTTCACTGGAGTGGAAAACCAACACAAATCACTCCAAAAGCAAGGAATATATGAGGTTTAGTGTTCTCAAAGGCACCCTGGGTAACTTCCAAGAAAGTAAAGATGACTCTCTGAATAGCTATTGTTAATGTCCATGAATCCACTTGAGAATACTAAATGAACAATAGTATGCATTGCAGTGCTGGAATGAGAAATTGCTGCTCTCCAAAAATAGAAAGTAACACTTCCGCCTGTCTGCAGCTTATTAGAAACTGTTTAGACAAACCAGAAGGCTACTGGAACAATATTTTGTGGATAAACGAGACCAAAGTAAAAAGTTTTAACTTTGGAGAAAAGAAAACATTTTATTTTATTATCAACCTGAAACACGGTGGTGTGTTGGTTTTGGCTTCCTTTGATGCACCTAGGCCAGGACAGATTGTTATCACTGATGCAAAAATGAATTCTGAATTATACCAGCTAACTCTAAAGAAAAATATACGAACATCTGTCTGTGGACTCAATCTAAAGAGAAAGTGGGTCATGCAGCAAAACAACCCTCAGCACACAAGACAATTTACCAAAGAGTGGTGAAAGAAGAAGAGGAAGGCGGATGCTGTTTTGGAATGGCCAATTCAAAGTCCTCACAGTAATACAGCAAAAAAGTTGTGGAATGACCTCAAGCGAGCAGTTCATACGAGGAAACCCTTCAACATTCCCGAGTCAAGGCTGCAAACAATTACTTGAAGATATTGCAGTGCAAGAGGATCACACAAGACAGTGAAAACAGTTCACATACTTTCTCCCTCAGAGATATGTAATATTAGATTCTTTTTCTCAATAAAATGACCAAGAGTAATATTTTCATTTCATTTGTTTAATTAGATTCCCACAGGACTTGTGTAAAAATGTTTTAGGCCGTATTTATGCAGAAATATAGGAAATTACATAAAACATTTCTCCTCCAACTGTAATAAACTATGATTATTATTCATTGCTTATTTTCCTCTACTGTACTTTATGTTAACAATTTATGTTTAACACACTTGGCATTTGCCTGGTATGCCAAATGAATAAATTCCAAACAGATGAGTGGGAGTAAGGAGAAGGAAAAAATGGATAGTGGAGGCAGTGAGTATCAACAAGAAATGTATTTCAACATTTTAAAGTTGTAGAGAGGAATGGAAAAAATGAAAGGAACCACTCAGATCAGCCTTGAGCTAACAAAAGAAGGCGTATAAGAAAAGAGAAAGAGAGATGGTGTAATGATCTAAAGAAAAGGTATCGTTGGGATAAGTGGCATCTATTGACTGACGGGAGATTGACAGTTCACGCAGAGAGAAATTGAGAGAGGACAAGCAATATAGAGAAATGAATGTCCTCACAGGCAGCAGTGGAATGAAAAAGGCTCAGAGTGAGTGAAATGACAGAGAGGGAAGAATCACTGGATGTGAGAAAGAGGTAGAGAAGAGATAAGGGGGAGGGGGGGTGGAATTTCCAGAGGTTTGTATCTGGAAAAGGGCACCACGTTACAGATTCACTTCAGCCTGAGGAAGAATGATATTTAGAAGGTGAAGGCAGATAATGTTAGGATCCTGCTCTCGTTCTCTCTGCACCACACCTACGGAAATGAAGGACTCAGAAATGTTATCTGTCTACACTGGTCAAAGGATTTTCTCACACACACGCGCGTACACACATGCATGTGCACACGCTCACACGGACAGGCACACAAATACACGCGCAATCCTGTCTTTCTATCTTTTTACAGATACAGACTATGTAGACATGTGCTTTCAAAACAGATTTTAATTGGTCTATACAAGAATAGAAAGGTATTCACACACATACAAATTCACAGATGACACACAAAGACTGCCTTTAATTTGAGAACAATTGTGAACTCAGCTCCTAGACTGTACAATTCTGTTTTCATTTCTCCTTCTCAGGTCTAGTGTTTTTCACAACTCCATTATTTTACAGGAGCCAAAATATAGTGGCTTTCACCAACTTTAATACATGTAATTATGACTTGCGTGTGGTTGTGCTTCTCTGTATTTTGACTTGAGTGTATGTTTGATTTAGGAAAGTTAGACTGATGGACAGATTTAAACATTTTACAAATTGAAAATCTTTTTTTATCTTCATGCAGCACATGCAAAACAGGCTAATATCTGAATGAGCAGGGGTGCTGCAGCGTACCCCCTCCTACACAAACAGCCTTGTGGAATATTAACATATGGTTATCTGAATGATTTGCCAAGAATATTGAGTTTTTGTTTTGTCTCAGTGGGAGTCCGAGAAGACTATTTTGCTGGTAACCTTGTTATGACCTTTTCAAAACAGTACACATAGGAAAAATCTGCAAGTCACGTCCAGCATCTCCTCACAAAGAAAGAAAAAGTTACATTTCAGAAAGTCTGAATTATTGTAATGATCATTAGTTCTTTTAGTTCATTTAGTTCATTTTAGTTCTTTCTCTACACCGTATCTTTTCTATATGCAGCTTTCAGTTTTTCCAGCAGTTTTGCACTCAGTTTCATTGACAGTGTTAGCAACATTTCCTCCCCACTATTTAGGCAGTTTTATTGGAAAACTGTTCATCAGACTGACCCAAACTGCCTGGCCTCACATAAATCTCTAACGATCATTTTCTAGTTCTTTGAGCTCTTCACATGTTTTGGGGTTTTTTATCCATTTTTCCACACATCTTTGTCTTTCATCCATCCAGTGACCATCTCAAAGATCCTTCCTGTTTCTGAAAACTCACCAAGATGGAGAATCAACAAGTTAAAGCTAAACTTTAACCGCCTGCTGTGTTGTCCACTGCCTGAAGAATAGCAAAGTCTTCAGTAAGTGGTGGTACTGAACCAAAAACCCAGGGGGAAAGGAAGGACAGGTGAGATCAAGGGGGAGGGGGGTGGTAAAGAAGGGAGAGATAAGTGAAAACCAGACATGTGTTGCCTCCAGCAAGTGACAAGGGAGGGTTGGTAAGATGAAAAATTAAGGCCACAGAGACGATATGAGTGCAGGCCAAATTCATGGAATTCATGTTGCACAGCAACTGATGTTCAAAGAGGTAGAGATGAAGGAATATAAGAAAGAAAGAAAAGGGAAATGACTGAAAGAAGAGATATAAAAAAAAACAAGAGTATGAAGAAAGTAAGGAGAGCGAAAGGGAGGTTGTAAAGCTAGATTGAGAGAGCTTGGTTGTACACTGAGCAGAGTGTTGTGACTCTAAAGAATAAATCCTGTAGCTGTCAGAATTAGATGAGTCCCATTCAGGGTCACTGGAAAACTCACAGCTCAGGCTGAGTTGCTTAATTGCTGTTCATAGATTTCCATTCTGGTGTTGTATTTTTATAATTTAAGCCAAAGAGACTGTATTACAAATGCACAAAAAAAATATAGAAGGAACAAAAAAAATAAAAAACAAAACAGGTCTAGCCTTATATTGGGACAATAATCCGACTCAATGTCATGGCTATAATTGTTTAGTAGTCATGAAATGTGATCTGTTAACCACATGTTAATATTCTACAAGGCTGTTTGTGTAGGAGGGGGTACGCTGCGGCACCCCTGCTCATTCAGATATTAGCCTGTTTTGCATGTGCTGCATGAAGCGAAGGACACTGTCTCAGCTGAACTATGGACACGCACACACATACACTTACACTGATAAGAACACACTCATACCCCTCCCTTTCCAAACGCTTTCGATGCTTGTTTCCTGCGGGGTACACGGCGGGTCTGTGTGCCGCGCTGGAGTGGTAGCGCTGTGCAGGGCGGCTGCTGTGTTCGCTTCGGATTACTCCTCACCCCCCACCCAATCCTGTGGCTTGTCATGTCTTTCACAAAGTTGTGCTGTGGACATTTATGTGCTTTTTGTGCAGAGGAGTTTTTTTGTTTCCTGTTCTCATGCTGTCCTACCATGGAAGCACAGCATGAGTAGAGGTCTCTTTTTTTCCTCTTGTACTTTCCCACTGTAGTGTATATTTCAGTGTTTTTCTGTAACGCTACCAATCTCCGACTTGTATCCCCATGTAATGTCTGTGTTGTGTATGTAAGGTCGGGGGGGTCCCATTTCACTGCAGGGCAAACCTGCATGTGGCGAATAAAGCTTTGATTGATTGATTGATTGATTGATTGATTGATTGATTGATTGATTGATTGATTGATTGATTGATTGTTTGTTTGCCCATGCACATAGACCTAAGTTATCCTCCTTTGTAATAGGCAGTATGTCTAAAAGGATGATTCAGACAATTTTTGAGACACATCTAAGGGTCCAGGCAGAAAATAAAGCTTTGAAAATTGTGGTTAAAGTTTATTTTGAACCCAATCCATGATCTTTTTCCAAATCTAACAAAGTTTATTAACTAAACTTGACAAAGGAATGGGGGAAAATAAAAGTGCGACCGAAGGGTAAAAATAATAAAAATCAAAGTGTAAAAACCATTCGCCCTGAGAGGGATTTGATCCGTAGGCTCATAGAAAAAGAAAAGAGGAAGAGCTGCAATTCATTTCAAGACAAATTAATATATAGAATTTTGTGTTTAAGTCATTAGCCATTTCATGACAGTTTTCAAATGGCTATTAGACTGTGTCACATCATAAGAAGTGGTGTAGTAAAGGAGTAGTAGAAAAGCACAAAGGCTTTTAGTTTTGTTCTCCTGTGCTTTTCTCTCAGCTCTGATATTTATTCGTTTTGGTTAATGTCTCAGATTGTCTCCCACTAGCCTCCAGGCTCGTGCTTCTTTGCATTTTCTTTCTCTTCCTGGTCATTGTTTGAGTGCAGACAAATATGGCAAAGAGACTGACCACAAATCAAGCCCTTTTTCTGTGCCATCTGGTCTGGAAGGGTTTGCTTTTGTTGTTGTTGTGTGTGAGTGTATGTGTGCATGTTTGGCTACACAGGCTCCCATTTGTCTGGCTGTCTTTCAGTGTTAGCACTTTGATCTAGTTGGACTGCTGTGTGATTGTCTTTTCTCAGCCTACATAATCTAAGCTGCTGGAGACGGCCTAAAGAACACTTCTTTAATTTTGAAAGCTGTGGAACATCACAGTAACAAGTGTACTGTCTGACTGACTCAATCCCTTCAGTATTATATTTTTGGTGAACATAGAATATGTTATCTTCTTGGGTTTTCACATGCATCACTATCACAAAACAGCATTTTGTCACTTTTCTACTTTCATTTTATTTTATGTGTGGCTCTGCACTCTCTGCTGTGTCCACTGGCCACCAACATTAACACCTTTAGCTTTTTTTAAGCTCAGACATCCAATTTAATACATCAAACATACAAACAACATAATACATCAAAGAAAAAAGATGTCATAACTATTAAAGTTGAAATTCAAACACCAAAGACTTGGACTTCATAAGTGACATCAAGCAAATGTGCAGTTATTGTTAACACTAGTTAACCTGCGCAAATTTGTGTAACTTCACTAAACCCAACACCTACTAGAATTACTGGCTTTTTTATTTTCTGGTGCAAATCCCGAGGTGTTAATCACCCCTGCTGAGATTTTCACAGGTCGTCAGCTCGTTTCTCCTCCAGCTTTTGTTGTGCAAACCACCCATTATCCTTGACGCCTGGCACATTTGCATTTGCTCACTCAGAGTTGCTCAGATCCAAGCCAGGCCAAACCTCTGTGTTACAACCTTCAGAAATTCCTGCCATATCAATACAAAAGACACACATTCACAATATATGGGTACACAAGTCTGTTTTATTTCAAAGTGTTTCAAACTTTACAGCGTTTGCAGACCCAGTGTTCATCATCCCTGCATTTGGCACAGGTGAATTTCTGACATTTTGCACAGGTAAAAATGTCAGAAACCTGCTGCGATTCCTATTGCAGCTCTCTTGCACCTGGCACTGCATTGTCTTTCCAGTCCCTGGCACAGCAGCTGCAGCAGCTTCAGCAGCCTGTGCTAATATTTCCTTGTGCTGCATGAATCGGCAATGAAGTTCCTGAGCTAGAAGACTCAGAAACAATCTTCTTTTGCCTGTCCACCCTGTACATGCCTTGTACAAAATGTAGGCATTCCCCGTCGCCAGGTCCAGCATTTTGTAGAAAACTGCTACTGGCCACCTGCGTGTTGCTCATCTTACGGAATACATCCACGCAAGTTGAGGAAGTTCACGCCGGACTTTATTCACCGTGCCCAGTAACATTGTTTTGCGCTGCAGCAGTCTGTGCGACAGTGACAGTCAGTGTTGGGTAAGTTACTTTAAATTAGTAACTTAGTTACATTACTAGTTACTTCTATCAAAAGTAACTCAGTTACTTCAAGTTACTCGTTACTTTCAGAGTAACTAGTTACTAGGGAAAGTAACTTTGGTTTTACTCAGAATTCTCTTGTTAATGTGTTGCTTCCGTAACTGGATACCCAGCCAGACTGCCAGTCTTCTAACTTGCTTACTTGCCACAAGTGCACTGTGCCACCTACCAATAGAAAGGAAAAAACATAATGTGCATATTTCCACGAGAGACTGCCGCATGATTCTAGCCTGCTTTTTACATCCAACACAAAAAATGCAGTCGTGGTGCTTTCGATTGTACTCAGAACTCGGAAATTCTGCCTTCTGAATAGGAAGATGTAGGTAACAGACGACTGCAGATGAGCTGCATACAGAGCTGGACTGGGACAAAAAAAATCGTCCCGGGGAATTTGACTAGAGACCGGCCCGCCATTATGGGAAAAATCATAAAGCCTTTGAATGAAAACAAACGCTGTTGTGACAGTGATGTACACTGTTCTGATGGTATATATGCATTAATCTATCAATTGTTTGTTGTAAGACTCAGATAATTATTTTTTTAAAAGCGAGACATTTTAAATGAAAATAAGAAAGAAAAGTATTTCCCCTGTCCCTGTTAATGCCCTACCTGGACCCCCTGGCAACACTTTGCTAGACCCGCCCCTGCACAGTTACCAGCTGTCAGCTAAGTAAAAAAAAGGATCCTGGTGTTATTTGTCTCTCAGAAACAGTTCATAACTTCCCTTCAACTCATTCATGTCACCTAAAAGGTAAACCTGTTTCTCCATCACCTGTTCAGCTCTGATGATCCAGTAAGGACATCTCCTGGTTTCATCTTCATGTTTCCCTCTCACCACATATCCAAATGGATATCATGACCAGCAGCTTTACAGCTTGGCTCCAGCAAACATCAGCTGATAGTAGAAAGTAATATTTAAATAAATTCTAACAACAGCTGATCAAGCTTAAACGTGCTGCTGTTGTTTAGCGCGACATCTGCTGGTTTCCTCTTTGTGGCGCAAAGTGAGCGATAAACAAACAAGAGAGCCGATCAGCTGATCATTGATCAATTTCATGATTGAAGTAGAAATGGTAAATGGCCTGTATTTATATAGCGCTTTACTAGTACCTAAGGACCCCAAAGCGCTTTACATATCCAGTCATCCACCCATTCACACACACATTCACACACTGGTGATGGCAAGCTACGTTGTAGCCACAGCCACCCTGGGGCGCACTGACAGAGGCGAGGCTGCCGGACACTGGCGCCACCGGGCCCTCTGACCACCACCAGTAGGCAACGGGTGAAGTGTCTTGCCTAAGGACACAACGACCGAGACTGTCCAAGCCGGGGCTCGAACCGGCAACCTCCCGATTACAAGGCGAACTCCCAACTCTTGAGCCACGATCGCCCAGAAACAGGAGAGGGAGGGGGAGAGGATGAGAGGAGAAGAGGCAGCTGCGCAGCAAAGACGCAGAAAAACTCCAGCTTTGTGTCTTTTTCATTGTAGATGAAGTGCGGGAAAACTGTGTTCCTTTTCACCTCAATACGAAACCCGTAATATTTTCTCTGAATACGAGATGATTCTGTTTTTTACGGGACGGTTGGCAACTCTAATAATTAACCGTATGAACAAAATAAAGTTCAACATCAGTAACATAGCACCCACCCAGCTGTATAGAAACTCCGTCATGCTAGCTAGCACGCAGTACGAAAAAGTCAGCATAACAAAAATAAACTCCACCTAAACTTGGTTTATATCTGACCTTTATAGACTGCAGGTCATAACTTCTTACCTGAAGTTCAGTTCACACCGGCGGCTGCCTCGGGTCTCTCTTCCTTCTGTCCCCTTTCTCTCATCCACCTGCTGGCCTCCACCACTTGCTAATGTTACTGAATCTGTGGAAGCTCCGCCATAGCCACCACACGAAGTAACGAATAACGAGCCTATTTAAATCCCAGTAACGAGTAACGCGTTCCTGGTTTTGGCATAATAACTAGTTACTGTGCTCATTACCACAATAATAACGTAGTTACTGTAACGCGTTACTTAATAACGCATTAGTCCCAACACTGGTGACAGTGAAGTAAAGAAATTGTCCGTTGTGACGTTTCTCCAATCATCCAAAAACGGCTCCATCAGTTTCATGACCACGTTCTCTGCCAGCCTCTCTCCCTTCTGATGATTGGGGTCCTTTCCCAAGTAAGGAGATGCACTGCAGACATATTTGGTGTCCAAGTCTGTGCCCATCCAGAACTTGATCCCAAATCTCTCTGGCTTGGTTGCGATATACTGTGTGAAAGGATAACGAACCTTGGTAGGGAACAGTTGTTCATCTATGGTCATGTGTTCTCCTGGAGTGAAACTCTTAGCACATGATTCTCCCTCCTGGTCGGTCTGCTTTTATGCACAGCACTGTGCTGTAGTCAAGCAATGCCACTCCTACACATACACAAATGTCTCCTGGTTGGAGGAGGGTGTTTTGCACAACAAAAGCAGGAGAACAATGGAGCTGAAGGCCTGTGAAAATTTCAGCGGGGTGCTAGCACTAGAATTACTGAGCCTTTTTTTCCTGCTGTAAGTCCCTACTACTACATTTACTAACCCTGTGCAAATTTGCATAAATTCCCTGAACCTAACACCTCCTAGCACCCTGCTGAGAGGCCTTCAGCTCCATTGTAGGGTTGTAATACAGATTTTTCTCTTGCCTTGAATCCGAGCTACTCTGAGTGAACAAATGCAAATGTTCCAGGCCTCAAAGATAATGGGTGGTTTGCACAACAAAAACAGGAGGAGAATCGAGCTGATGACCTGTGAAAATCTCAGCAGGGGTGATTAACACCTCGGGACTTCCACCAGAAAATAAAAAAAGTCAGTAATTCTAGGATGTCTTACCAGTAGGTTCAGGGGATTTACGCAAATTTGCGCAGGGCTAATAAATCTAGTATAGGGACTTGCACCAGGAAAAAAAAAGGCTCAGTAATTCTAGTGTTAAACCAGTGCTGAAGCTGCTAAAGAAAATGACATGATTTTGGAATCTTTTCATGCCCTTTATAATTTATTTATTATATATAATGTAACTGGCTATTTGTGGCTTTATTGTGAGCATGTTGTGTAATATCCTCATCTAATGCTATTATCTGTCAAGACTGTCAAAACTACAAAGGAATCTTAATTACTCTGACCTTCTTTAAATCTTGGAAAAGCGGCATCCTTCTGGAGACAGACACACACATAAAGGGTAACAGCAGCAATGCTCTTATCTCTTGGCTTTGAAAAAAATGGGTACATAAAAACAGCAGTGGCTGACTGCCTGAGAGCATATTAAATCTTAATAAGGGTTGTTTGTAGAAGAGTTAGGTGTCTGAGACCTATGAACCTTAGTTACTGACCTCTTAAAGTTGAACCTGTCATTTTTTTAAGTGCATATGGAGATTAATATTAACTAACTTGCTTTGTAGATACAGTAACTTATTGCAATATTTCATTTTTTATGGAAGCATTTTCTTGTAAATACTGCTTTTGCTCCAATGGTGCTGTACCAAACTCCTACAACACGCAGGTACGGTGATCCAAACACCATGATTCAATGATTTATCTGACCCTTCTTTTATAAATGAGCCAGTTATTATACCTGCGTGGGCTCAGTCTCTCATTTGCAGGCTGGATACACTGGCAACAAAGGTAAAAAAATACAATTACATTTAAAATATGCTCAGTTACAGTCATAAAAACATTGCCAGGTCAACTGTATTAATAAAAGTTTCTGTAACATGAAGCACGGCTAATATAGCCTACAAGAAATAAAAATGTACAAAGAGTGTCACAAGGCTGAAAATAACAGAAAAGAAGCACAACCCCAATTCCAAAAAAGACGGAAGGCATTCCTGCTCTGCACTCGGACATGTCTACCAGCGGTCCCCAACCCCCGGGCCTTGGACCAGTACCGGTCCGTGAGTCGTTTGGTACCGGGCCGCGAGAGTTGAGGCTCAGGTGTGAAATGTATGGTTTTCAGGGTTTTATCGGTTTTCAGCGTTATTTTGTTATTGTTTTTATCGTTAACTCGGTTTTCCTGGGTCTTTTGTGTGTTATGAATAAATCTTCTTTTTTTTGGTACCGGTACTAGTTTTATTTTGTTGTATTTATCCGCGACACCTTAAAGGCCGGTCCGCGAAAATATTGTCGGGCATAAACCGGTCCGTGGCGCAAAAAAGTTTGGGGACCATTGACGTCTACTATCAAGCCATGCTGGGTAGTAGATACAGTATGTGGTCTAACGTTGGTTTGGTGAACTCTGCAAGGTCTTACCTGAAAAAGGCATCATCTGAATGGGACCATATATTTATTTAAAACCTTTATATACCCGTCAGCACTGACGGTGCCTTTTCAGATTTGCAAGTTGCCAATTTCATTAGCACTATTCCTCCAAACCATCAGGATTGCAGACTTTTGAGCTGAACACTGGTAGCAAGCCCAATGACCTCACTCCCCTTTAGTCCAGAGGATGTGGTGTCCATGTTGTCCAAAAGAATTTAAGTTTTTGATTCGTGTGACAATGTAACAGTTTTCCACTTCCTCTTTGGTCCATTTCCAATGAGCTTTGCCCCAGAGAAGACAGCATTTCCAGACTATGTCCATGTATGACTTCTTCTTTGCATTAAAGAGTGCTAACCTACAATTCTGGATAACAATGATTTCTGGACATGTCCCAGAGTCCATGCAATGATTTTCATGACCAAATCATTCCTACTTTTAGTGCAGTGCCGACTAAGGGGCCCAAAGATCACAGGCATACAGTAAAGATTTTTGGCTTTGCCTGTTGTGTACAGGGATTGCTCCAGATTGTTAATCTGAATCTTTCGATGATATTAAGTAATGTAGATGGTGATCTATTTCAAAGTCTTTGCAATTTTACTATGAGAAACATTTTGCTCAAATTGTTTCACAATTTTGAAGATTAGTGAACCTCTGCCCATCCTCCTGCCTCTCTAACATGCACTTTTTATAGCCAGTCACCTTACTGACCCATTACCAGTTCATCTAATTAGTTGCAAAATGTTCCTAGAGCTCTTTTTTAGTGCAACTTGCTTTTCCAGCCTTTTGTTGGCCCCATTCCAACTTTTTAAAGAGGTGTTACTGCCATCAAATTCAAAACAAGCTAAGATTTTTAATGAAATAGTAAAAAAAAAATCACTTTACACTTCATGTGTTTTCTATATTCTATTGTCAATAACATATGAGTTAACAAGATTTACAAAGCACCGCACTGAGTTTTTATTTACATTTTTACATTACATTTTTATTCTACACGTGTTGCATTTACTTTATCCGAGGGGCTCTTTAAACCTCTGACTAAAAATCCAAAAATTTCTCATTTGTTCAAGATGGTAATTATTTATTAAACCATGCAGTGATATGGCATTGTTAATTACACACCTAAAATATCTAAAGCAGAAGTAATCGTTAACCTGAATGACACAATTTAGTGTTAAATGCCACATTATTTAGTTACTTATTACAATCACAAAGCTATCTGTTTCCACTTCCCAGAACCTTTATCAAGCTTTTTCAGTCTGAAAAAAGAAGGTAAAAATGTTTGAGGAAAGAAACGAAAGAAAGAAGAAAACTCATTTGGTTTACCCACACCAGCACAGATGAATTATGCATGTACCAAGGTCTTGAGCCATCTGACTGACAAGCTCTGCCCATGGTACTGAAACAGCATTATCTGCATGTAGCTGCAGGACTAATGAGCACCTTCAGCCAACATAATGCAGTGTAATCCAACAAGTAAGCAATACAATACCACCAAGTTTATAATTCTTTTTTTCTGTCCACAATTTGTTGGAAAAGTGTTGTCATAGTTATTTTCTATAGCGGCCTGATGGTTAATGGCTGTGTGACACACAAAGGACAAACTTACAGAACTGATAAACTATATGTGACATGTGCTTGTGTCAAATTTTGGAGGACAATAACTAAGTGAGCAGGTACCAATATCCCAACTTACGATAGCTGTTTTCCATTGCTGTAGCCCGTGGTCTGCCATCTTTATTTTGATTCAGAACAAACACCACGGGAAATAATTTAAAACCTTTTCTAAAAAAAAAGAAAAAAAAAACCCTCCATGGGTTGAAATACTTTTTAATCCAGTTAATGAAAAAAGTGTTTGAGGTCTTGGACCTTCAGAATAAGAGTAATTTTATTTGCATTTTGGTTTTCATCAAGTATGGCTGGCTAATTTACGTGCTGAAAAAATAAAAAGTAAACCAAAACTCATAAAAATTGTTAACACTATGGTTACACCCGCAGCTAAGAAATAAGAGACTCAACAAAACTCGGTGACCACAACAAGAACCATTTTATTATAAACAGAATTTATTTTTTTTTTTAGCAAATTAAGGGTCTGGAGGCCTGGCAAAAAGTAATGAAAAAGGTGGAAGGAATCTGAGCCAATGGTGTAAGGACCACTGTAGGACCTAGAAAACTAATGACATAAGCAAGACTAAACAAACAAACAAACAAGAAAGCTCTATGAAAACATATAAGTTTGATCTAATTTCCTTGCCTTTCTTTCTGTAGCTCCACTGGGGTCTCTATCCTGCACCTGTCTTTTTATACCTTTTATTTTATAAAATACAGAGCACCATAAACACAGACGGATGAGGCATGAGTAGAGTAACATTCAGACCAGCTCTAAGTTACACCATTCATTTTGGCTTTGTTAATTCGTTACATCCTCATGGGAATGCACCAGAGTGTTATTGCAGCCTACTGTACTATTAAAGCAGGCTAAGCTTGGTATGTTTATCACATTCAGTGCTGGAGAGTTGTTTTCTTCTGAAGAAGTGCATAGTTCAGTTACATAGTTTCATTTTTGAGTAGCTATCAAGTAAAACTGCAACATTTTTTAATGTCAAAGAAAAATTATGTTTTTTTTAATCATTTTTTAGTTTAGCTTTGCTTCACTGTTTTCTTTTACTGCAGCCCCTTTTGACAAGCTTTGCCCTTTTTTGTCATGTCTCTGATGACAGGTAAGACATGCCACTGGAAGATGTTCAAAAGGGCAAGAGTTGCTCATGCAGTAATTATTATAAAATTATAGAAAAAATTTCCAGAAACTCTTAATTACAGCTATTTATGAGAAATATTCTCAGAAGTTATCATGTGCTGTTTTAGAAAAAACCTTGATACCAGAAAAATCTTGCATGAAAGGAAGGTGCTATCTTTATATACATTGTCAATTTGAGCTTTTTTTTTTAATTAGGAAGAACTTTGAAAAGCATTTTCTAGATTTCTCCTTCATTTTTCTATAGTTCAGAAAATGTCAAAGTCAGGTAGCTGTGTGTGCCACTTCAAAGCTTCAGTTTGCTTTTGTTGAAGTAGTAAATTTCACATTTTGATTTATCCTGTGGATCATTATCCTGTTGTAGAAGCTGGTGCCTTTTCAATTTTAGTGACTTGGGTGACTGCAGGACATTGGACCTAGAATTTGATGACATTATTGAAATTCATGCTGCTTTTCTCTGTGGAAATAGTGAACAAAAGCCATGTTTTTTCCCGAACAAGTAAAAGTGATTTCACCCCCCTTCCCTGGCGGGTCGCGAAGGGTGGGAGTGCCTACTGGGGTCAGCGGGGGAGCTGGCCCCAGGGAGGGGTTACCTGCCCCTCCCTTCCTTCCCTCCCCATCTCCAGCTGCCTCCCTCTTCCCGCTCCTCCACAACCACCCACACATGCAGGGCCTTGGAGTGGGGGTATGTCACCAGGGTGCAGAGGAGGCTACCCCCCCCCCCCCCCCCCCGTCCCCTTCTGGCTGCCTCTGCCTCAATTTTATCCCACAACTTAGACATTCACATTATTCACACTCTCATTACACATACATATAGGATCTTGGGGGTGGGCACAATCACGGAGTCCAAATTACCATCAGGGTGTATACCTCACCCCTGACGTCGTTGCCCACCTCTCAATTTTAAATACACTTAGTCATTGAGGGTTAGCAGGAGGGACTATGCGCTTACCTGCTGCTCCTTGGCAGGTAGCTCCATGCCCTCCTGGGTTTTAATTGCACCTTAGAACACATATGCATCAACACTACAATGAGCGGGTGGAGGGAGGTTTGGAGTCTTCTCCCACCCCCATTCTCTGCGGCCTGCTGGAGCGGGAGGGCTAGTAGGAGGAGTTGGCCGTCCGACTGCGGTCTGGGGTGTGGGGCCTCCCTGCTGCTGCGGAGTCGGGGTGGTCTGCCTCTCCCCACCGCAGGGAAAAGGGCAACACCACCTGGGTCTGGGTGCAATTCCCCCCTCCAGGGGCAAGGGTACCTAGACCCGGTTTGTAGAGTACGCTTGGGGAGTGTGATCGTGTGTACAGCGTCTCTTTATGTCTGTCTCCACGTTGGTTGAGTGTGGAGTGAGTGCATATGAGAGCATGAGGGTGGGAATGGATGTTTGTGTCTGTGTGTGCCCGTATGTCTGTGTCTATATGTCAGGTTGGGTATCAGACGCCACCTCTCTGGGGACACCTCAGGCCCTCCAAGGTTTGGAGGCCTATCTCCACCCACCACCACTTCCCCTGCCGGTGGCGGACTCCCTCAGGTGTCGGTGTGTTGGTGGTTCTTTGTGTCTGGGGGTGGGCGTCCGGGTACACACCGGCTCACTCCTTGGCGGCCGCTTGTCGGGGCCTGGGGCCTGGGGCTCGCTCAGGCCCCCTTTGGAGGTGGGGTGCCCCCGGCCTCTCGGCTTGGGGCTCGGTCACTCAGGCACAGCTGGGGGCCGGCGGAGCTCACGGGCGCGTCACTGCAACTCCCCCTGACTTCTGCTCCGCGGCTGCTGGGCGAGCCCTCATCTGGGACTCTCCTCGGCTCTTACTGGAACAGTGGCGCGGCTGCCCCTCTGTTGGTCTTCCATGGTCTCTTGTGTTCTGGGGGCCTCTGGATGTCTGGAGTTTTGATCTCCTCCATACCCGCTTCACACCCTGGAGGACGGGGCTGTGGCCCCCCCACACTCCCTAGCAGATCATTACATGGAGAAACCTTTGGAATGCAAGCATGCTGATCCACACAGGTATGCACACATGGGTATTCACAGACGCGGACTAAAGCTTTCTTGGCTGCTGCCTCAAAGCACACTGTGCGCTGTCTATCTTGCGTGCTGCACAATATCGTTTATTATTTAGTAAATATTGATATCTATGACTAGCTAGTTTATTGTGATGGTGCTTTGTTTTCTCTATTATTATGTTGCTCTTTGTTGTTTGCTGTCTCCTCTGTTTGTTTTTTTTTGTTGTTTGTTTTTTTTTTTCTCCATACAGGTGACCCAGGAGTTCTTTTTTTTTTTTCTCTCTCTTCCCCCCCCTTCTCACCGTCTCTTCTCCCCTTTGGTTTTCTTTCTTTCTCTCCCCCTCTTTCTCTCATTCATTCCCCCTGTCCTATTTATTAAAAAAAAAAAAAAAAAAAAAAAAAATGACAAAGGATGAACTGAAGCTCTGCCATCACGTAATGTCGCATACTGCTGTTTCTGATGTCATTTAGAAAAAAAAAAAAAAAAAAAAAAAAAAAAGTGATTTCACCCACAATAGGTGGACAGCCTATTTTGTAGTTTTTTGCTGCTCATGCTGTTCTCCTGTAAAGCTTGCCCTTTTACCTTTCCTTTTCTTTGTGTGTCTCCTTCTGATGATAGAAATGTCTCTGATTTCCTTTTTTTAATCATAATGCTCCACTGCAGCACTTATGAATAGAAATAAGATTGTGCACAATATGTCTAGATTATTTTTTCCTTCTGTTTGCATTTGCTTGCCTTATGGTCTATTTGACCAACTTTTAACTTTATTTGACTCCCAGATCTTCTATTTTTCACTTTGGATGAAACAACCATTAAGTCAGAACATAGAGAGACTTTCCCCACTTTCACTGGGGTCTTCTGTTGCTGCTGGCCAGCAAAGTGGTTGATTACTCATTATTAACTCTATCCTGCCACCTATTAATTTCCTTCTCTCTCCTCCTTAACTCAGCTCTCTTTAATCTTTGTGGGGACCAAAAATTGGAAGTTTACTATACTTTTGGGGACCAAAGGCCCTTTTGGGGGGACAAAATCCCCATCCCCACGAGTTTAAAAGCATTTTTGAGACTTTTGGGTTAAATAGATGTCCCCACAAAGATATGAAAACACGACTGTGTGTGTGTGTTTCTCTGCTGTGAGCAGGCTTGGGGAAGAGCCTCTTATCTCAATACACACAAATATATGAGCATGTAGTTATTTAAACCACCCTGAGGTTACTGGGATGAAAAACGTTAGAGTCATGCATAAGTAATTAGAAAAATGAAAAATTACCTAGCCTCAGACCTTGATTAGCAACTTGATTTAATCTCTCTGTGTGTGTGTGTGTGTGTGTGTGTGTGTGTGTGTGTGTGTGTGTACAGTACAGTCTTGTGCATCTGATACTTTGGTTGATCCATCTACTGTCCACTGAAGTCTGTGTGGATGGCTGACAATAAGCCTTTCTTAATGACAAGTTGCAAAATACTCAAGGACTGGACTGGAAATCAGTGGCAACAGGTCCTATAGAGTAATCATGAAAAAAAAAAGGCAGGCAAAAAAAGAGTTTTGGGATATCCTTCAAGAAACATGGAGAAGTATTCCCGAAGACTACTTAAAGAAATTGTAATTTCATAAAGAATTTCAGACTGTTTTGGCACAAACACCTCCCATCTTCCTAACAAATTGTAAAGAAATGAGGGGTAACTCATGACTTTTGCACTGTACTGTACACTTACTGTAGGTGGATGGTATGCTAAGCACTGGCACTGTTGTTTAAACAGTAGATAAACAGTAGAAGTAATCAGTGTCAAAGAACCACTGTTAGTGGTATCAAAAAGATTAGAGTAAAATCCGATCAGATTGCTATCTATTCACATCAGTTCACTTCAGTCCAATTTAATTAAATTTCATCTATAATCACCTTAAGGTGCTTTACTGAGTTTGAGACCATAGAGTATGACACCACCAAACAGACGATCACCTATGTCTCTTCTGTTTACCAGCTCTGTTCTACAGACATTACAACTTGTTTTTAAAGCTCGCCTAACTGAGGACTGCTGTTTGTGGTGTTTTAGCATAAAAAAAACACAATGTGAGAATCTGTAGACAAACAGATAAAAAGATGGCACACCTTCCTTGTTTAAAATTCCCTCTCACCATAACACATCATCTCTCTGTGAGTTTGTTGATTTCACTATTAATATTCACAGTTTTTACCCTGCTTACCATAATCTTTTTAATCAGCCCCTCCTCCTCTTAAAAGGCTGGCTGGACGTCATGTTTCTGGCTGACCTTCCAGCCCTGTTTGTTTTCATGAATATATGTGTGTGCGGGTGTGCGAGAGCGAGTGAGTTGCTGGTGACTGATCTAATCTCGGAAACAGATGGTGCTTGATATTGTTGCTGTATAAATTCTTTGATGTCACTCATATTGAAATTTGTCGAGTTGGAGCCAACATTTAAAGGTTGTTAAATGTCCACAGCTACAGCTGTGCTTTATTATATTTATCATCTACCCATTCACTTTTGCTTAATGAAAGAGGCTTGAAATTTAGCTAGAAATTGTCTCAACGAATTGGTTTGCAGTTTTTAAGATAAGATAAGATAAGATAAGATAAGATAAGATAACCTTTATTAGTCCCACACGTGGGAAATTTGTTTTGTCACAGCAGGAAGTGGACAGTGCAAAAGTTATGAGGCAAAAATTAGAATACAATAAGAATAAATACAGTACACAACTGTACAGAATAGAATAAAATAAAATACTATATACAGTAGAATAAAATAAAATAAATATACAATAAGATAAAAATAGAATACAAATACAAATACTATATACAACTGAGTAAAAATACAACGATGACAGAAAGGATTATTATTATTTTGAAGTCTATCTGAAGACAACAGCATGTGAACAATGACAAATTTCACTTGTGGCCAATCTGAGTGGATCCACTCTGAGTGGAAGAGATAGTGAGCACTGTGAATATAGCCTATGTACTCTGCAGTATTACTGAAGGGGACATCAGGCTTTGGCTGTCTTAATTGTCAAATCATGCCATTATCTTCTGAATTCTAAGAATAAAATTCCCATTTGCGTTTCCTCTGACAGTCTTTCCTTGATGAGCTGGGAGTAACTTTGGAAATTATCCACTGGATTTGATTAACTCACCACTTGCTGCTAGGCCTCATTTTGTTATTGGGCACATTTTGGAAAATAACTTTGCACAGAGCTGTGAATTTTTGGTACGTTGACAATTCTTGTCAGACCACGGCTACATGTGTACAGCAGTACTCCATATATCCACATGACTATCACATAAAAGCAAAATCCGAAAAAAAAACATTGTTGCAAAAATTTGTAACAAATCATTTATACAGTAATAGATATAATTGTTGCAGAAACCCTTCTTATGCACACCTTACAGGTGTGCTTTAAAACTAACTTCAAATCAAATTCAAATTCAAATTCAAATGTTATTTGTCACGTACACAGTCATACACAGTACGATATGTAGTGAAATGCTTGGACAACTGCTCGTGACCTAAAGAGAACAAAAAAGGAAAAGGCTATGAATAAGATAGGAAATAAATATGAAAAATTAAAAAGGGTAAATTTAACTAAGAAGGAATAAAATATAAATTAAGGTTAAAAATGAAATAACTGTACAACACAAATTAGAATGAAGGGTAAATTTAACTGGGAAGAATAAGATAAAGATAAATATATAAATTAAAGTTGAAAATAAAATAACTGTACAACAAAATACACAATACACAATATAGAACTATATAAGAATGTATGAAGGAATCTAAATATAAATAAATATATACACAATAACAGCAGCTGTACAAGTATTAACCGGAAATGAAGAATATAGTGACCAGTGTTGTGCAAAACCAAAGTCCAGAAAGTCCAGTGTGTGTAAGAACTGTATGTGTGGGTCAG
This sequence comes from Copadichromis virginalis, assembly GCF_057382275.1. Lineage (NCBI taxonomy): Eukaryota > Metazoa > Chordata > Actinopteri > Cichliformes > Cichlidae > Copadichromis > Copadichromis virginalis. Next base: position 30,658,126 of record NC_140619.1, read on the forward strand.
TACTGTGTGGTGGTGTGATTGAGAGACCGTATCGCCTGCGGGAAGAAGCTCCTCCTCAGTCTCTCTGTGTTGGTCTTCAGGGAGCGGAATCGCTTTCCTGACCTCAACAGAGAGAACAGTCTGTTGTTGGGATGGCTGAGGTCCTTCACGATCTTCCTGGCCTTGGTCCAGCACCGCCTGCTGTAGATTGAGTGCAGGTCAGGGAGCTCGGAGCGGATGGTGCGCTCAGCTGACCGCACAACCCTCTGTAGAGCTCGTCTGTCCTGCATGGTGCTGTTCCCGAACCAGGTTAAGATGTTTCCCGCCAGGATGCTCTCTATGGTGCACGAGTAAAAGTTCCTGAGCACCTTGGAGGGCAGTTGGAAGTCTCTCAAGCGTCTGAGGTGGTAGAGACGCTGTCGGGCCTTTTTCACCACGGTGTTGATGTGACAGGACCATGACAGGTCCTGCGTGATGTGAACTCCGAGGTATTTGAAGCTGTCCACTCTCTCCACTGGGCACTCGTTGATGACGGGGGTCTGGTAGTTCCTCTCCTGCTTAGTGCTGAAGTCCACTATCAGCTCCTTTGTCTTACTGACGTTTAGAAGGAGGTTGTTCCTCTGGCACCAGTTCTCCAGATTCCTAATCTCCTTCAGGTAGGCCGTCTCGTTGTTATCAGAGATCAGGCCCACCATGACGGTGTCGTCAGCAAACTTGATGATGGTGGTGGAGCTGGTATAACTTGCATAGTTACCCTGCAGTGCCATTTATTGTTCAAATGTATGAACTTCTTAAAACAAACTTTTTAAAGTCAATAAAGAAAACTTTGCAAACAAAAGAGATGTTTTTCTGTTAGAGAGAGAGAGAGAGAGAGAGAGAGAGAGAGAGAGAGAGAGAGAGAGAGAGAGACTTCAGGGTAGAAAATAATTGATGAGGCTGAAAAGCATGTCTCTTGCCAAGCAGGGTAGAGACCGCAGATACCTGACACTGCAATTTGTGTGTGTGTGTGTGTGTGTATGTGTGTAGTAGTGGTAAACGGCTGTTGTTCACACTGGTGTTGGGAGCAGCTTAAATAATATTTAAAGTGACAGTGGATATAGAGTCTTTGTCTATAATTACAGTAAAATAGCTGTTTGTCAAAAAGTAATAATTATGTAATATATGTCTAATTTTATGAAGCAACTTGTCTGTAACTGAATCACTTTGCTGATTTTCTTTTTTTCAATACCTTGAAGTAACAAGAATAAAAGGTTAAAGTCAAATAATAAAGTCTGTGGCCTGCTACATATATTTACACAGATTTTGTTTTTCATTGTTAGACTAAATTATCAATGCTTTCTGGTCAGGTCCCTGTTTTTGTAAAAGTGCTGTTATTCACCCACTGTTAAAAAAAAACAACCCAAACTTGATGCTTCTCTGCTTATCAACTATAGACCAATCTCAAAATTACCATTTATTGCGAAGATTTTAGAGAAGGTTGTGGCCAAGCAACTCATAGCGGTTCTTGATGAACATAACATTCTTGATCATTTCCAATCTGGTTTTCGTAGAGCTCATTCCACCAAAACTGCACTTCTTAGAGTGTCAGTGATATATTGATGAATTATGATGCTGGGGAGTGCATTGTACTACTGTTGCTGGACCTGACCTCTACCTTCGATACTGTCGACCATCATATTCTGTTAGATAGACTAAAACACTGGGTAGGTATATCAGGAACTGCTTTGGAGTGGTTTAAATCCTATCTGTGTGAACGCTCCTTCTCTGTGGCTACCTTCAAGTTCAGGTCCTCTCTCGCTTCTCTTGCCTATGGTGTGCCACAAGGTTCTGTCTTGGGACCCGTACTTGTATTTACTCCCTCTTCATGAGGGGTCATGTGTCGTGGATGATGACCCCTGTGGGTGGACAGCAAAGAAATAATTTCATTGCACAAAGAAATGCCCTTTCTAGCAACATTGGACCATCCTTTATGAAGGAAAGGAGACGGCTGGCTCACAGTTTTTCTGTCATGACATAACCTGTTAATTTTTTTACATTTTAAACCCATTTAAACATTTTAATCCACTTGTTATGATGTTGCTGCTTTGTGTGAAGCAAACTGAGTAATGGGATTAACAAAGAACTACACAGTACATGCAAAGATAATTAACCATTATTTGACTAATGAATGTGAAGAATATGTTGTGTTTATGTCCTTATTTTGACTGTGACTGACTCTCAGCTTTTAGGATTATTATAAAATTAACTTTGCTTGAGAGACGCTGAAAGGGTTACATAATTTACCCCGAAAATACAGCAGACAAAGCTGCATCACACTTTAGCTCCAGTCCAGTCAAGCAAATGAATAGGTCAGAAAGTCAGACACAGGAACATATTTCAGATAGAGGCTGGTCAATTTTCAAAATAAAAGATTAAACACTCCCAAACACACTCTTTACTTCCTTTGATCGCCTTGGTTCTTCTTTCTTATAACTATAATGTTTTCAATTAAGGTAAGGATAAAGGGATAAAGAAGAGATGTTGCAGATAATCTCTTAATCTCTTTATAGCAAACATAGTAGCTAATTAAACTTTAGTAAATAGTGTTTTCTAAACATCAAACCAATGATATAGCACAATGAATTATCATTTCCTTGATTTCGTGGCCTTTCAGTTCAGCTGTAACTAAAACTTAGTATAGTCTTGTTCATTACGTTTCTTTCTTTTGCTCTTATTTGTCATATGTTGTTAAAGCAATGTTTTCTTTATAAAGTTTGTTTTCTCAAGTTTCTGTGCCATTTTACTATCTACATGAGTGTATTTTTTTATTTTATAAGAGCTTTGAACACTTCAGTGGTGTTTTATCATTTTAGAAAAGAAAACATTAAAGCACAATAGTTTTCCCAAACAAATCTTCTTACCTTTGTTAGAAGACCATTATTTCCTAATCCAGTAAAGGTGTTTCGCCCTGCTGAACAGAAGTAAGGTGTCGTTTTCATTCAGGTTAAAATAAAGGCAGAAAGGTTGGCTGTGGCTGAATCTACTCGACTCTCATATTTGGTACACAAGTTCAAGATGCATCTTTTGGACTTTTGATGTGTTAAAATAGTTTGCTTACATAGCAACCTAAAAAGCTGAGTGAACAAACCATGAACAGGAAATGCGGAGCTTTCAATCATTAATTCAACTAATTATTTTGCATCACATCAGATATTGCTTTATGATGATACTGTTTTGTTTTTCTTATTATTGTAGCCTCATAAGTTTCTCTTTGTATTTGGTTTGGGGTTTGTTTTTTTAATTTTTGGCTATTGTCCTTATTTTACTTTGAAAGTTGTTTTTTTTCATATATCTGACTATGAGTTTGACTTCCTCTTCTGTGGTTGTGTTTCTTTTCTGCCAGTGTTTCTAGTTTTTCTCAAGTTCCTTATCTTCCCTGATTACCCTGTGTGTATAAATAGTCCTGTCCTTCTCCTCAGTATTTCTTGTAGTTGCTATATATCCACCCTGTGTGCTCCTTGTTTTTCTCTCACTCCCTATGGATTTTTTTTTTTTTTGTCTGCCTTTAAGTCCTGCATTTAGGGATTATATCCACAGCACATGACAGTCATGCGTCTTACACGGAAAATATATCAACTTTATCCATAGAAGAATATAAAGTTGATATATTAGGTAAATATCAATGGATGAATATTCTTACTTTTGGTGTGGTTGTTGTTGATGTTGTTGTTGTTTTAAAAAAACAACAACAACAAAAACAAACAACTTTAGATGTAGACAGTTTTTAAAAGTTTTGTTCAAAATAGTCAAAATAGTCAGAAATGTCAGTGGTGTTTACTTATTTACTCAATGCAGATGCATTAAGACTTGTGTAGCCTTCATCAGCTTACCTCCACTATGGAGAGAAAATGTTTAATTTCCAGGATATCCATCACCTTGTCATGATAAATCAAAGGTCATCTAGTCGACCAGGTGGGCAGGGTCACTCTGCCTTCCAGAGGACAGCTGGACAGTGGTTTGATTGATGGACAGCAGTGGCCTAGAGATTCTTCTACTACCTGGCAGTTTGATGAATGGTTTATTTTTTTAAAAGGACAAACACAAGACAAATTTGTTTGCAAAATGGGGAGGGTTGTATCATTGTTGGACTCAAGTGAAATGGGGACTATGCACATCTGTGTGTAAAAAGTGTATGTACTTGTCTGTGTGTTTCCCAGTTGGTGGTCATAGCTTTTTGCTTTGGCTATTAATACCCTGATTTGGTATTAATATCTATACCTGCACAAGCTACACAAGTAAAGAGGTTTTGTTTCTTATGTCATAGCTGCTGGTTTCCTAAAGAAAAATATCCAAATTGCTGTAGCACTCAGTATTACAGTTTGGTAATAATGTGGTCATATCGGTGTAATAAGGGTAAAATGGAGCAGTTATAATGTAGATGTTATTATCAGTTAATTAGCAAAGCAACATCGACTTAAACATAAATAATACCAGCAACTCATGTAACACTGAAATGCATGTAACTAGCTAATAAGAGGCCAGAAACTACAGTAGAGGTTGTAATGTGGAAGAAAATGAATGTCCACCACCAACTGTTTATCATATTATTCCCAAATATTACTAATCTGTTTGCAATAAAACAATTTAATATATGTCTATTTTAATGTTTTCAAATAGACAGACTTTAAAGTGTAACTAATGAAAATAAGGTAATCTTGGATGATACTTTCACATATTAGAGTAATGTTATTAGATTGTAATACTACATTTAATCCTACCTTATGTCCCCAGCATCATTGTTACCTTGTTTGTTTGAAGGTAACAATGATATTACTTTAGTAATGTTATTACCTTCTTGTTTCCACCTTATTACTGAGCTGTAACAGAACGTGCTACCCAAATCACTCATGTTTAATTTTATGTGGCGTTTTCTGCTCACACCCTGTTGTGGATATTTTAGTGTAGTGAGATATGTTACTTTCAGTGCTACCTGTTACATTATTGTTAGTTTTAAAGCCAGATTTACATGACTATGCTGTAACTGTATTGTCATTTACTGGGAGAGGCTGTCACCAGGGTATTATGTTTAATAAAATGCCCAGCTCATATTGCTGTCTGAGAATCCATTAACTATAAGATAAGATAAGATAAGATAAGATAAGATAAGATAAGATAAGATAAGATAAGATAAGATAGAACTTTATTAATCCCTCGGGTGGGTTCCTCTGGGAAATTCGACTTCCAAAAAGCACAGCAACGACCGAAGTTACAGTTACAGAATTGTTATATATATATATATATATATATATATATATATATATATATATATATATATATATATATACACACACACACACATATATAAATACAGAGACAAATATAAATAAAATATACAAAGGGGATAAATAGAATAAATAGGAATAAAAAATAAAAATACAAGTGAATTGCACATTTCAAGTATTGAGTCTATTGCACTGTTGACTGTTTACAAAAAGTATTGCACAAGGTATTGTACAGTGAGGTGAAGAGGCACTACAGCTTAGTTGTTCCCCCCTCCTTTGTCCTCCTGTTTCCCCTCCCTCTCCCCTCCAGAGAGGAGTTAAACAGTTTGATGGCGTGTGGGACAAAGGAGTTTTTAAGTCTGTTAGTTCTTGTCTTGGGGAGAAGCAACCTGTCACTGAACAGACTCTTCTGATTGTTTATGGCCGTGTGCAGAGGATGCCCAGCATTGTTCATAATGTCCATCAGTTTCTTTAATGTCCTTTTCTCTGCCACTGTCACCAGAGTGTCCAGCTTCATGCCGACCACAGAGCTAGCCTTCCTGATCAGTTTCTCCAGCCTGGATGAGTCCCTCTTTGCTGTGCTGCTCCCCCAGCACACCACAGCATAGAAAAGTACTCCAGCAACCACCGACTGGTAAAACATCCTCAGGAGCTTCCTGCAGATGTTAAAAGACCTCAGCCTCCTGAGGAAGTACAGTCGGCTTTGGGCTTTTTTATACAGGTGCTCTGTGTTGCATGACCAGTCCAGTTTATTGTCCACCCACAGCCCGAGGTACTTGTACTTGTTGACCACCTCCACCTCCTCCCCCTCTATCTGAACCGGCAGTGGACCTTCTCTGGACCTCCCGAAGTCCACAACCAGTTCCTTAGTCTTTGAGGTGTTGAGTTGCAGGTGGTTTGTGTGACTCCATGCGACAAAGTTCCTCACCAGACTTCTGTACTCCTCTTCCTGATCATCCCAGATACACCCCATGATGGCCGTGTCATCTGCAAACTTCTGAATATGGCATAATTCAGAGTTGTAGCAGAAGTCAGAGGTGTACAGGGTGAAGAGAAGAGGGGACAGCACAGTTCCCTGTGGTGCTCCTGTGCTGCTGACCACAGTGTCAGACGTGATGTCCTTCAGCCTGACGTACTGTGGTCTGTCGGTGAGGTAGTCGGAGATCCAAGCCACCAGGCAGGGGTCCACCTCCATCCTGTTCAGTTTTTCCTGAAGCATACAGGGCCGGATGGTATTAAAGGCACTGGAAAAGTCAAGAAACAGTATCCTGACCGTGCCTTTTCCCCCATCCAGGTGTGAGTGGGCTCTGTGTAGGAGGTACAGGATGGCATCCTCCACTCCGACACCCGCCTTGTATGCAAACTGTAGTGGGTCCTGGGCATGTTGTACCTGTGGTCGGAGGAAGTTGAGGAAGAGCCGCTCTAGAGTCTTCATAAGATGTGACGTCAGTGCCACCGGTCGGAAGTCATTCAGCTCATTGGGCCGGTTCTTTTTGGGGACCGGGACGATGCAGGATGTCTTCCATAGGGCGGGCACTCTCCCCAGTCGCAGACTGAGGTTGAAGACTCGTTGTAGCGGCTCCCCAAGTTCAGCAGCACACGCCTTTAGCATCCTATGACATAGCCTCTAAGGACAAAAGCCATTTTGGGGGTTTCTAATGTGACCAGCTGATATAACTCAAATTCAGTTTTTGTGTACAGAGTTTAGAAATGTAGATACATTTGAAGGCTAAAAAAAACAAGCCAAATTTTCATTAAATAATTCCCAGTGTTTTTGAGGTTGAAACTGTTACCAAGGTTAAAACGGATTTTAATGCTCAAATATCCAAATATCACATCCCATTAAAATGCCATCTTAATTTATAAAGAGTGGAGGCAATAACAGTAATTTTTCCTTTCCCTGAGTGTGAAAATCTTCTACTTTATTATCCATTGCTACCCAACAAGTCATTAGCACTAGAAGTGAGTCCTACTGGACAGAGATAGACATAGTGTTGATCTCAGGCCTCAAACACAATGCCATTCAACAGGTATGTGTGTTTTAATGAGTGGTAATTTAAGTGTGAGAGAGACAGAAAGGAAATAATGTCTAGGGATTTTCCAATATGTGCTCTCACTGCATCATTGCCACAGTAGATGCAATTGCTTGGAGTTTAGAGAGATTAGGTCTCCCCTTGGTATTTTACCTACAGAGAGTAACTTGCATACTATGTCCTTTCCTCCCTTTTCACAATTGTGACCTTTTTTATTAGAAGTAGCAATTTAATCGCTATATAATAAGCATGCACTACATGCTAAACTATGAACAAGGCCTTTTTTGTCCCCACGGCAGTATCTTGGGAAAAGGTGATACTCGCTTTGTTTGGTGTTTTGTGGTTTGTAGACACATTGTAGTTCTTTCTGTCCAAAAACCAATGAGAAAGATTTAAGCTGCTCTGTCAGCCAGAAAAATAGTTATTATATGCTAAGGTTATAATAAGTCAAGTGTGAAGTCCTTTCCACTGTTTCCTGTGTGAACAGTCCCAGGTCCAAATTCCCTCTTTCTTACCAATTTGGCTCGGCTAGAAAGAAACTAGAAGAATCAACACACAAAAGGGTTTCAATTTCACATTTAGTTTATCAAACCAAATATGGGTAATAAAAGTGTTAGACATGAGTAGTGAAAAGAGTGAATGGATGATTGAAAACATATGTAGGAGTGTTAGGTAAGGCTATAAGAACTCCTGCGCCCTTTAGGACTTGCCACAGCAAATCCTCTAAATATCCTCCATCACTACATCCATAAATCTTTTCAAAACACCTTAACAAGCCGAGAGGATCACATGGATCGCATGTGGAAGCTACCTAGAAAGATGTAGGGAGGACATGGAGCAGGCTTTATATCTTCACCCGCTCCCACCTCTCAGGTGCAGCCGCTTCTTGGACAGCTCACCGAAATTGGTGCCAACAGAAAACAAGGGGAGCAGAAAGCAATGAGGCTGCCAGACATTGTCACCAACAAATGGATAATTATTGTGATGCTAACAAGTCACAATGATTAAGCTTTAAAATCACTGAAATACAAAAAAATCTAATATTGTGCCCATTTAGCTCATTTGATAACATCTTTTAAAATAATTTAAAACAAAAACTGTGTAATGTACATTACCTTTTTTTAAAAATGTTGACATAGACACTGCCTTATTTAAGCCTGCATATCCTTTCATTAGATTATGACATCTGTTTAATGAGTGACATTTTCTTTATATAAAGCACAAAACAAAAAAAGAAATCAATGATATTACCGTAACAAACATGACATGAAGTGTTGTCTCATTGTTGAGACAGTTCAAATACATAGAAAACCTCAGATGACAGCCTAAACAACAGTAGTGTCGGGGGTGGGAGCAGGTAGTTAAATTTCTGTCAGATTAGTTTAAGATGACAAGAGTAAAGAAAGAAACATGATGAAAACAGAGTTGACAGCTCTGCTCACAGAAGTGAGGCAAGGCCAACTCCTTCAAATATGAACGAAATGCCACCTTTCACCACAGCAACATTAATTAAAGGCAGTGCCCTTTGATAGATTTTTTTGTTTTACCAAAGAAGAATTAAGGAAAACATTCTTAGTTTAAAAAAAAACCCCTCTATTTAAAGATAAGTACATACAGATTAAGTATCTGAACTTAATCTGACAAAACTGTCATCTATGTATTGTATGTAGAGGAACTTTGCTAACTTTTTTTTCATTTTACATGCATTCCCACAAATATTACAAAGAAAAAGAATGATAGAGACTTTCACAGAGGCTTGCACAATTATTTTTTCTGCCCTCTTCACACAGTAAACACCGTCAGACATGCGAATGCAGGTGCTGCATGTATTTATGCAGGCTCAGGTTCACAGGTGGAGTTCTGAATCACTGTGTAATCGCATTTTTGAACAGATTTTTGCAGCTTATCCAAGCATTCAAGTTCTGAGTGCGAATAATCGCACATGCATACAGATTTATGACTGAGTCGCTTAATATATGGCGCAGACCTTTCCTCTCAGCCCCTTCATCTGCTTCCTTATCAACAACAATATGGCACTTAACTGGCTTAAATTGTAAAGCTCTCGGCTCTAAACAGGAGAGGGAGGTTCATCCAGGACTGGGAGGCAAAAAAAAGAAGGGAGGCTTCCTGTGTGTGTGGGCTGGCAGACAGTGCAGTGTACTGATAAGAGGGTGAAGCCTATTAGCTGTTTGGCCTGGAGCCTAAATGTCATCGGTGATTTTTTAGTCTCTGGTTGGAAACATAGTCATTGTTTCAGGGCTAGAAGGATGGTTTCCATTATCCATTCCTGTAGCATTTGCTTAGGAAGAAGCAGGTCTAATGATTAATGTATATGTGGGTTAAAGATAGTATGCAAAGTGACCCCTTAATTAAATGTGTATTTGTACAAGAATAGACCAATATAGATGCACTGCACTCAACCTTGTTTGCCTAGTGAATACTGAGAACAAGCGGAATGCACAGAAAATTTAAAATACTTCTCAGATTAATTAAAGAAGTGGTATATTATGATCTTCCTTCTGTGTATAAGCACAATATGAAAAGCAATTATGAAAAGCACCATACGAAAGATTTGTACGATTCTGTGCAGTTCTTTAAAAAAATTATGTTATAATTATTATTTTTTATTTATCAGAAAATCACAGAGCAGTGAGCAAAGGTGTTCTATAGAGTTGAGGTCAGGAATCTGTGCAGGCCAGTCAAGTTCTCCTACACCAAACTCGCTCATCCATGTCTCTGTGGACCTTGCTTTCTGCACTGGTGTCATGTTGGAACAGGAAGGGGCCGTCCCCAAACCGGTCCCACATGAAATTATCCAAACTGTCTTAGTATGCTGAAGCATTAAGAGTTCATTTCACTGGAAGGGACTCCTGAAAAATAAACCCACACCATAATTGCCCCTCTACCAAACTTTGCATTTGGCACAATGCAGACAAGTACCGTTCTCAGTTAACTGTAGAATATTTAGGAAATTTCACGCCTAGACTTGTTACACAGGTGGCATCACAGTACCACGTGGGAATTCCCTGAGCTCCTGAGAGTAATCCAGCCTTTCCCAAATGTTTGTACAAGCAGTCTGCATGCAGATGTGCTTTTATACACCTCTGGCCATTGAAGTGATTGGAACACCTGAATTCAATGATTTGGATGGGTGAGGGAATAATTTTGAACCTAGCTGCCTGCATTGTATATTTAAACATTTGAGCAATATATCAATTATGTCACGACTGGGGCAGCAGTCGTGTGATGAATAAATGAGGACTCAAGATGCAGATGGTGATGCGAGTGGAGGTTTATTTACAGTGAAAATAACAGAAGTGAGGGCAGGACTGAAAATAAACTTAAACTGGGTGAAACTAACAAACAAACCTGGAACATAAGGTCAGCAGGAGAAACTCAGAGATGGCAGATGAGGACGGCAGACCAGGGAGACGTAGAGAAACATAGGGAATGAACACAGACGACACAACGAGGAGCACAGGCAGACACGCAGTATAAATACACACACCAGGTAATTAGGAAACGGCAGACAGGCGGGGACACAGCTGGAACTAATGGACATAACGAGACACAAACCTACAAAGTAAAACAGGAAACACAAAGACTGTTTTACACTACCAACTGGGGACATGAACAGAACACAGAGGAGAGACACGGGTAGGGATGATAGAAACACACAACTCAAACCCTAAGAACAAATACAAAATCAGAATAAACTAGAAAAATGATAATAATTAACTTAAAGCGCTGGGTCACCAACCCAGGACCATGACACCAACCCAGGACCATGACAAATTATACCAAATATTTATGTGAAAACAAAGAAATTAATTGGGTTTGCCACAAAATTCAGAATGTAAAAAATATAAAAACACTCCTAACATAATGTGTTGTTAATATAGGAAAAACCCCAATACTTTCTCAATTCTTTTACTGTTTTAGGACATTTATGATACACAAACCCAATAAACCCTGTTTTTGAATACAGAAAACTGGAGCAAAACAATCACTTAAAGCTTGCTATAAATCTGTATTCTATTGCACTTTTTGTGTTCCAGTTTTCTTCTCTGACTTTGAACAGCATGAGCTACTTTTGGCTGCTCCCTTATTCACGATGGTTTGCCACAGTGGGGAGCGCCACATGTTTGATTTGGCAGATTTCTTACACTGGATGTCCTTCCTGGTTCAACCCCAAAGGGATTTGAGTCTCCTCCTAGGATGGAACCAGGATGCTTTTTTTAAACAACCTTTTTAAAAAAAAAAAAAAAAAAAAAACAATCAAAAGATGATAATAAATAAATAAATAAATAAATAAATGATACTCTGTCCCGATTTTCTACTAGTATTGCAAATCATTCAAGTTAACACCACTTTGACTGCCATCACAGCAAGACAGTCAAAGGCTTGAATCTACCAGCCGACTTTCACATTTCTTTTTAGAGTTTGCATGTTCTCCCTGTGCTTGCGTGGTTCCTGCCCGGGTAATTCTACTTCCTGCCACATTCAAAAGACATGCATAGGTTAACTGGTTATTCTAAACAGGCATTAGGTCAGTGTCTGTCACTCTGTATTATCTCCACAGTGAAGGACTGTTGACCTGTCTGGGGTGTACCCTGCCTTTCGCTCTGTGACATTTGGGATAGGCTACCATAGCTCTGAATTGGATAAATGGAAGATAATGGACATATACTGGTATTTGCCATGAACTTGTTTAGTGAAGAAATTGCAGGTATTTATCTGATCTAATGAGTTATTCTTTAGTCAGACGTTGTTTGCATGCATGTTAACCTAACCACAAGCAACTAAATCTTTCACTCTCAGTTATTCAGTGCACTATATTTCATTCCTTTCAAAGACCAAAGGTTGAGGCAACTGAGTTTACATCTATAATTATGCAGTTAAAATATCAGGTCCGCTGTTTGTGCCTGCTGAGCCAGAATAGGATAGATACAGCTGAGAGGGAGATTGATTTTACCTGTCTTTTCAGTTCTTCTGTTTTCATTTAACTGCAGAGAAACCTCCGATTGTACTGATGTCATTAATATCTGCAGTGCAGTGCGACTGAGCTACAAATGGTAATAAGATATTGTTGTGAAAAGAGAAACTATCCTGCTTCCACATGATTAGTTTTACGCCTTTTACCTCACCATGTTGATTATTTGTTGCACACAAAGCACCATACATTCACTAAAACCTACTTTCAGTAGTGTTTAATTTTTGGGCTGCATATATTTCAGTGTCATATGCTTTACCACTGCATAGAAGATAATGGATGGGCAGAGCCAAAGAAACAAAGAGCTGAGGTATACCGTATGATGAGGAAAGAAAAGAAAGCCTGAGAAATGTGAAAAGAAAACCATGCGAGAGGGTGGACTGCTGTTTATCTAATAAATTGGTAGGAAAAATGGCTTCATGCAGTCCTTTCCTCTTTGTTCAAACGTTGCTTTATAAAGTGACTTATGTTGCACTGTCAGAAAGCGCGTGTGTGTGCACTGAATAGTAATGCTGTGTGTACACTGTATAAATGTGACCTGGAACACATTTTTATGCTTCAAGAATATTTTTCTGCACTTTGAGTGCGTAACTACATTGATTGTGTTTTGAGCACCTCCACAATGCAAGCTGTTTAGTCTTCTGCCTGAATGGCTCCAGTGTAGATACAGAAACAGACAAATTCTGCAGCTACTGCTCTGTAGGCAAGGGAAAAGTTTGCATCCATATAATTTGGATTACCTTACAGACGACTGATTTACAAATAATATTTTTAAGAATAAATCAAAGCTAAACAATCCATGTTTTCAGACTCAGCCATGTCTAATGTAGATTGCGTCAGACTAAAGGTCTTTAAACACTGGACTCGTAAAATCTGTGTGAATATTTTGCACATCAAAAATATTTTTGGGACTTATTTATTATTAATGCAGCTGTTTACCACACCCGCGCAATTTCGCTGAATGAATTTGCAACATTTATTTTTTTTCCAAATCAAGCTTGATTTTTTTTTTTTTAATTATCTTATTAAACTGATCTGTCCAATCAGGCCAACAAGTGGACTCGTAGCTCAAAACATGCACTGTTACTGAATATACAAATATTAAAATAATAACTCTGCCAACAAGAGCTCAAACTGCCCCACTGACAGCCTGAATTATGTATGAAAGCAGCCGCAATACAGGATCAAACCATGAAATTCTCCCTGTTGCTGTCTACACTTAAGAATTGGATGAACCCAGAATCTTTGTTTTTTTCATTTACTTATATAAAACCATCAGGACCACTTCACCTTCGCTTGATGTCTGCTTAATTTTTTTTTTCACAGTGCACTGATGTACTAAGTCAGAGCACTGGTATGCTGGTATAGTACAAAAAAAACTTTTGAGCTTTTTTTTTTTGTAGAGTGAAACAGTCATTCATATTATAAGCCTTTTATGTCACTTTAATACATGGTAAATTAGTGTTTGGCATGTCTGTGCCTTCACACAATGATAAAATCCCTAAATTCATGATAGTTCATGAATTGAATCCTTCCTGGCCTTTGGAATAAACCTCACATGTGGTCTTTCTACTGACTGAGTTAAAAGTTGACTCTTTGGGTTTCAACGCCAAAGGAAACAAACCCAGACGGTTGTCTGCATGACTAAAATCTTAATGCATTTTTTAAATTTTATTGATTTAACATATTGAACTGTATTTCTCCAGTTAAGTCAGATCTTCTTAAAATTCAAAAACTCATAAGACAAATTTGAACTAATTATTTAGCATCAGTTAACTCACATTTCTACCATAGCAGGGGACTAAATAATGTTATCACCATATAAGCAATGAATATGGAGATAACATATTATTGTGCTTTCCATATCTGTTGTAATTAATGTCAGGGTGCTGTAGGGTAGCAAAGATGCATGCATTAAAATCTAATAAGGAAGAATGTGATGATATAAAAAGACTTTCTTTGTGTGAAATTTCTGCTCATGTCTGAAAGAAGGAAGCTTCTGCACAACATCACAAAAATTATTTTGCTGAGTAGCAGTTCCTATAGTAACCACCACACATGACACCTCCATTTCTTGCCGGAGGTCTCTTAAGCTCTGCTTGGTAGAGCAATTTTTCCCTGCAAATCCCCTTTGGGAAAATTCCATCCCGGCAGGATTCATTAGCATCTCAAGATGTTTTGCCTTTGATTGACAGTGAGACCAGCCGAGCTGGTCGGGAGGAAATGGATAGCTGTTAAAAGGTAGGTAGATGATGAATCTTCTGGTATTCCTGTTTTAAGGAATTTGGATTCAGTTTACCTCTCTGCTTTCTGGCTTTGGATACATGTTTATGAAACAAGTCATATTTTACTAGATCTGAATATGGAAACAATAGCCATTTTTGTAATTTTTCAAATCTGTAGCCTCAAACGGTTAAAAACTCAGTGGAAACCGACCCAAGAGCAGGACAGGACAAATTTATTGCAACTTCCAATTGGGAATTTAGCTTGTGGCTGTGAGTGAGGCAGGCAACACGGGACAGCTGCAGGCTCGAAGAAGGCCATCAGCAGCCTCCAGCTAGTTAGTAGGTCCTGAGGCACAGAGATAATAACTTACTAAACTGTTCACTTTTTTCAGAGTGAGAGTAGCTGTAAGCATCATACTCTTGTGCCAAAGAGTCTAGAAGTTATATCAAGTATGTTACAAACACTGTAGTAAATGGGTATAAGTTATACGGGAGGGGGGAATCAAGTACAATGTGTGTTTAGGGTTTTTATTTCCAAAGTTTTTTATTTTTCTAGTTTTCATTTACTTTTCATCCTTGTAGCAAACAAATTGGTCTGTTGATGAAGAATGCCCTGTTTGCATGTTCTTGCAATAAATACCAACAGAGTGAAAATTGATAGTTGTGTAGATTTTCTAAGTAGCTATTCAAATATTGAACAAAATTACTAAAAAAATTGTAGTATTTACTGATCATCTATAATATTTTGGTTAGTTTGTGATTAGGTTTGTATAAAATAATTTCAATATGTATATTATATATTACATACAGGATGTTTTTTTTAAAAAAAGAGGGCTGTGATTATTTTATTTGTCAAATGGAAAAACAATGTATGCACCACAATGAGCCCATATATTCCTTTTTATTTAGTAGTGCTGTTGCTGTAGAATTAAAAGAATAATTTTGTGTCATAGTGTTGATTGAATACAAATTCAAATGCAGTAAAACAGGAAACAGTAATGGCAACCTGAATACAAAACACTTGACAACAAGAACAGGACAAGAAAACACCAAGTGACTAAGGCATGAACACAGAACCGGACAGCGAGGAAACAGATATCAAAATACGAATGCAGGCTTAGTGCAAATTACAACACTAACACTAGCAGCAGTAAAGTAATCTAGACTTCTATTAAAAACTCCACAGAAACTCAAATGAATGTCAAACTGCAGTGAATTCCTCATAAAATAGTCTGCTTCGATGACTGATGTTTTTGCTGCTTTCCTGTCAAGGGTCATCTGAGGCATTTCACCCTATTTTTCTCACATCTGTTCAAATTTCTGCACAGTGAAGGAGAAAACTACTGCTCCGCTGATAGAGCTCAACAGCAGAATTTGCAGTGTGAGAGTCAAAGAATATGTGAAAATGACTAAGCTCTGTGTTCTGCGCCATCATTAACCACGAGTTCTAACTTGTGATTGATGCAGTAAATGATAGTCAGGTTAGGGTTGATGGATCCTCTGTATGGGCCCGTTAAATCTGCTGTACCATCAGTTGAAAAGCAAACAAACCGTGCCCATAGCATTTCCTCAGAGATGCCCTTCATAGCAAGGGGTTCTAGCAGCATGCCAAAGACAGTAGCCCCAAGCCATGACTGCATTTCAACAAGTTGAAATAAGAAGCTGCAAATCTTAACTTTGTAGGGAATTCTGATGAAGATGATCAGTATGTGTTGAACATTCATTCATATTATTTTTAGGATATTTTGTAGGAGCGTCTTGTAAAAATCTGACAAAGTTGTGCTCTGAATCCTCCTCATTTTTCTGCTTTTAGTGAAAGTCCGAAAGTGAAAGCCCCAAAAAATATTCAGTTGTTTTGAATTTGTTAGATGAAGCATGTCAAAAATGTTGGAATGGGACAACAACTAGTCTGCAAAAACTGTGTCTACAAATAGAGGAAAAGTTTTCAAAATAATGTTCCTCAGCTTAAAATTTAGAAGTCTTTAAATATCTCATCTAAATATCTCAAATATCTGTAGCACATTATATAGTACATAATCATCAAAAGTCCTTAGCAGGGGCAGATCTACTGTGGTGGCATGAGGTTGCATGTGCCACCCTAAAATAATCTCTTGCCACCTTAGTTTTGCTTATGACAATGTTGTTTATTAAAATAAACTAGCATTAACACTTTGAGCCTAGCTACAATTAATAAAAAATTCTAAAACTGAATATATTGCATATGTATTTTAAACATATACAGATGTTTGCCCCCTACTTGATTTCGGTTTTTTGTGTTTGTCACACTTAAATGTTTCATGTAAATATTAGACAAAAGTCTGATAACACAATAAACACAAAATGAAGTTTCTAAATGAAGGTGTTTATTATTAAGGAGGAGGAAATCCAAACCTACATGGCCCTGTTTGAAAATGTGATTGCTATCAATACTCTATTGTGAATAAAATATGGCTTTATGGGATTTGCAAATCAGTGCATTCTGTTTTGAGTTACATTTTCCACCTGCACATGCACAAGCACTTATCTACACAATCTCATACACACACACACCCACGTACACTTTCATACACCAAAGTTACCTTTTGCACAATGCTCAGTCTTTTGAACAACCCACTGTCATTGTTGCACTTTTCTGTTTCATTGTTGTGTCTGCATTGTCTTGTGTCTGTATAGTTCTGTTCTGTCTGGTGTTGTCTTTGTTTAGTTTTTTTGCAGTTTTTGCACTTTATGTAGTCCTGTGTTGTTGTTATATGTAGCACCATGGTCTTGGAGGAACGTTGTCTCGTTTCACTGTGTATTGTACCACTGCACATAGTTGGAATGACAATAAAGCCACTTGAAACTTCACACTTGACATGATCCCAACTTTTTTGTAGCAGTGTTTGTATATGTAACAAAACTTTATTTTCTTCATTATATTACTTTATATCCAACAATTATAGTAATCAGCACATATCCAGTATTCATAGCTTTTCTCTGTTACTGTTAAAACAAAGGACCAATAAAATTGAAAAAATAAAGATTTGTGGAGCTGATTCAGCATTTGATTTCTACAACTTCTGAGGTTGTTTATCAAAAGTATTGACATCAATAAAAAATGTGTTAATGGGTTCCCAAAGGAAAGTAAACATAGGGTGGTAGGATTTAGGCTGATCTCAGCATTTGTTGCAGATTTATTTCTCTGACTTCCAGAAAAGCCTACGCATTTTAAAAAAAAAATACTATTTCTTTTCTGCTCATTTTCAAACAAGATGGAAAAATCATTGTAAGGAGTTTAAACTGACATTGATCATGGCCTGGAATAGTCTTATATCTGTGTGGCGGGGGCGTGGTCTTTGGCCTGCTGCAGAGGAGGGGTGACGCAGTGAGCTCACAGGGCGGCGCGGAGGCGGGGAGGGAACAGGTGCACACACTGAAAAAAATATGTTGTTGGATTTACTTAATTCAATGGTGGACATTTGTTGCACACAGATGTTTTGCTTTGGCAGCAACTTAAACAATTGAGTTAAATTAACACAATTTATTCATGTTCAATAAACCTGTGCAATTTGTGTTGATAAAATGTGACTTAAACATGTTTTGATGAAGTAATTTGAGCTCTTGAAATATTTTAATCCTTCACAATTTTCTCACTTTATCCCAACACCATTCAATAACTTTTACCCAATACTACTTGGTCACTTAAATACTACATGTTATCTTCAAATTACATTTTGCTATTATATTCTAGTATCAAATACACAATTTTCAAAGGAGGCCTTATAACAGATTATATTGTTCTCTTCCAAGATGGTTGCTGGCATCCACCAGTAACCTTTCAAAACAAAATGTCTAATTTCACTGCATTGACAGTAGGTAAAGAATTAAACTGACATTACTCCTCTACTGAATCTATATAAACCAACAGTTAAATAATGTCAGTTCTTCCGTGTTCTCTGGAATCAATCACAGCAAAGAAATTAGACTCTTTCTTTTGAAAAATGTTGGGAAAGAACAATACAAAACATTCTATTTAAGGCCTCTGACGTCAAGATTCAGTTAAACAACAATTATAACTAAACAATTTGAGGTAATGTTAGTTTCCATTAACATTAAATTAGGTTACTGAATTGGCAAACACCTTCCTATTAACATTACCCATTTTACCCCAATAACTAAAGAAATTAGCACTTGCAGGTCAAAACCTTTATTCAAGAGATGCAAAAATAACATTGATACGGTGAGTGACTGTCAAAAATTACGGCACTGATCATACTGTGACATCTTGGTTCAAAACAGCAAGCTTAGAAATATTCAACGTTCCTTACTTCAACTGAATGAAACTGAAAATACCATTTCACACGGCCCATATGGGATATTTAGACTGCATAACTGTTCATGCTACATCTTTTCACTAGTAAAAGAAAGAAAAAATACAAAGAGAAATTTAAAAATGCTGCCAAACAGACAGAGAACTTGTACAGAGCAAAAGGAAAAACAAACAACAACAACAACAAAAAAACGGCTCGTCCTCATGGCAGTTGCAGTGTATATAAAAATGAACCCTGCGATCTGTTCCTGGAATTGAGCTTCAAAAATGCAGCAGAACAAGTGTGAGATTTAAATGTCCTCTCACCTAGAGCTGGTCACCTCACATGCATAACAGTGAGCTTCGTTGCAGGAGCAGTTTTGTCTTAGTTGTGAGCTTTTCTTGAGAGCTGAGTTGCTTCCAACTCAATTACCACCCTTTGAATCACCTCAAAAGTGTAGCAGAGTTGTGATGGGTAACTCATATTGAAGGAATAAAAAAGGTCCAAACAGCATGGCTACTGCAAAGGTCACGTTATCCAGATCTTGAAGAACTACTATACCCTCGATGATGATGCCAACGTCAGAAAAGTCATTGCCTGGTGCATCCTCTGGAGACAGATGTTCATTGTGGTTTTCTCAATCTGTGCAGTGGCCTCAGTCAAGTCCTGGTTAAACACAAAACATTTCTTTAAGATTCCTTTTTAAACTCATCTCTTTTGAATCTACCAGTTCTAATGTTAGAGTAATTTAAACCAATGCAAGCAACATAGTAAATAGCTATAGCCAAAGAGTGGCCTGCCATGCTGCCATTCATGGTCTAACAGAGTTTCTAAGAGAGGGTGAAAAACATAATTTCAAATGCTTTACATTCGTTTTTCTTAGAAAGACACCGGCCCATCAGAAATCCAGGTTTTGTCACTCAGAAGATGTTAGAATTTAGACTTTCAGCCCCACAATTTGGTTAGCTGTTGGTCTTTTTTTTTTTTCAAACAAAAGCTAATGTAAATATTGGTGGGATTTTCCTTTGTTCACTAGAATGACAAATTTAAAGTTTTTTCACACTGATGTGACCCCTAATACAGGGGTGGGGCCTCAAGGGCCGGCGGCTGAGTTCACTACCAGGCCTCATGTGAACTTCAAATTATTAAAGAGGACTACTGGTCCTAACTGGTCCAATGAGGATCAAGTGGATAACTAAATGCATTTTAAAATGTTGCAAAGCCACAATCTACTCATAAAACACTCACCATGAACTCCTGCACCAAGATGTTGCAATTGTCTTTCACACAGATGCGGAGCACTTTGATGAGACTCCCTTTGAGCATTAATGTCATCCTAAAGTATTATAACAAAGAAAACAGAGATTTGTGAACTTTTCAGTAGCAGAGAAGAAAATGATCCCAGACCAAAACTTAAACCAGTCAACATGCAACACCAGCATCTACAAAGCAATATCAAAAGTTCCTGTTTGACATCAACTTTATGGATATATAGTTTCCAGAACATTTATTTTTTTAAAAAGATCAATTTTTCTCAGTGGGCCAGTAAATGCATGACGAAAATTATGGCATCCTTTCGGTGGAATCAGTACTCACAGGTAATAGTTGACTGTTTCAATGGATGCAGCATAAAAATCTTTTACTGACCTAATGCAATACATATACACTTTGTAGTTAAAGAATTTTAAAGTTCTTACTGTCATCATGGCAGCTACATCCTTTAGCTTTGTGCCCTGTTCCCCCGATCACTTTGCAAACACTTTCAGCAGACTGTCAGAGATAAACTCAGCTCCGTCAGAAACCTGTAAAGGCATGGTTGGGATGCACTGGAATGCTGCATTTCATCTGAAATGACATAAAATTATTTTGAAATAACAGCAGGCACTGTGCTTGGTTAATAATCAGTAATGTTTTGTTGAATAAAAACTGTGTTTCCAGATCTTATGGGATTAAAAAAATCCAAAGATGTTTATTTCTGATTTGCAACCCAAGAACCCACAAGTTACAACCTCATTTTAGTTCAAGTGTGCATTAATGTGAGTCCAGTAATCACCTTTCTGACAATACATACAGGTATAAGTCAAACCTATGGCAGATTTTGGATTTCTCAGTTGTATTAATAGGGTGGTCTATTTGAGTATGCATGCACCTAATAATTATAAAAAACCTATTATAATTAAGTTACAGAAACCTTAAGCGAAAATAGAATATACTTTCTTACCATAACACCTTGAACCCACAATCCATCAGCTGACTCCTGGTGAAATGCAGAATAGATGTGGTCTCTCAATGTGCATCAACAAAAACAAAAGGACAGCAGGTGAGGGCAGGAGGGGTAGGGATGTAAGCTAGCATAATACCGCTGATGATATTAGCTAAAGCTGTTCAATGTCCAAAATCTCACTAACACCACGGTGCAGTAAATACACAATGTAACTGAAGAGTCAGTTGGCAAATCTATTCACACAGAAAACCAAATTATGTTATGAGTGCCTCGTAATTAGGTTTAATGTGATATTACGGCTCTTGTGCCAAAGACAAATTCAAATGAAAAAGCGCCAATTCTTTGATAACAGATAAAACAGCAAATAAGCTAACGGCTCTTTTTTAGCATGTTACATGGCGGCACTCTAGACGTTTAACTACATTTGGCTGAAATATGGTAAAAATGAATTCAAAAAATCAAGACATACCAAAAAACGTAGAGTTGGCTGCTCGACTTGACTGAGATGGATGCATTTTTTAAACCACGATCCAAAGCCCGCGAGATGAAATCACGCGTGGTTTCACGAGATTTAACGTTGCTATCTTATTGACTTACTTCACCTGAACATGATATAAACAATTTAATACACCCTTTCTGCATATCATGTAGTTTTTACACTATATAGTTACATTTATCTTTAAAACATGAGGCAATTGTGTTAAATACATGCAAGATGCTTACATAAATCCAAGAGATGGCCAGTCCCTTTTTTTCAGTGCAGGACTGTTTAATGAGGGAGACCTGTCTTATGTCTTTGGCAGTGAGAAGGAGCGGACACACACACTAGGAGTGACGGAGTGGCTGTGTCTGAGGCTGGTGCCAGAAACCGCAGGAGAAGAGACATTGTTTTGAATAAAGCACAATTATAAGCACAACCCAGAAGTGTCTGTATGTGGGTCCTGTGTCACAATCTGCTTTGCTTTAATCTGCTTAAAAAAGCTCTATCGACAGATACATCGGAACAAACGTACATCAACTTTCTTTGTGTTCCACGGTCATTTTCTCCTTCACGCTCTTTCTCTTATCAGCATATATCACGCTCTGGGGTAACCACCTGTTGCCCCAAGCTGTCAACAGGTGGGCAGTTGACAGCTTATAATTGTCACTCTAGTCTATAGCCTGATCTAATGTGATGGTATACCGACAGAGACGAGAGAGTGACAATAAAATTGAAATGCTCAGAGGAAGCGGAACACTTTCAGAAGCAGAGTGAAAAGGGGAAAAGGCAGCTACATCTTTGTTTTCACACCATGGAGAGGTTATCTGTGAGAGCAGTGTGTGAAAACTGGAGCAGAAAGCTGAGACTGTTAACAGTTGTGTCAAACCACCTCAGCAGCACAGCTGTCTTCTAGCTATTAGAGCTCACCTCACACATATACTCTACAGTTAACATCTTAATATTAGTCCTCATGTGAGCTTTTCTCTTGAGCCAAATCAAGTTTGTGTGACTGATTCCAAACATTATATGGCAATAGCAAGTGTTTAAGTAAGCACACTTCATTACATGTAAACGCAATGGGCTTAAAACATGTATACACACATGTTTTGTGTACCACAATGTATTTGCCTTATGTTAGAACCATACTTAAACAGGAATAAAACATGGAAATATTCAATCAGAAGAGGTATAACTGATACATAAGGGAAAGGTAAAGGTCAACAGTTTAGCAGTTTGGAGAACTCTTCTCTCACTTCATTCTCATTATTTTCTGAACTGTACAAGTTTCAGTCACACTCATGTCTGTTGGCAGTGAAGTAATCTTGTCACAACTTTTTGCTTAATTAACTTGAGAGACGAGATATTATATTATTTATCTGTCTACCCTCATTATTTTGTGCCATTGTTTTGACGCAGCTGCCTGCCAGTTGCTAAGATATCCCTACTCTTCCACTTTGTTTTGTTCTCATTATCTGTTTTTTTACCCTTGCTCATCTTTCTGTCATTCAGATTCTTTCTCCACACTTTGTCCAGTCATCCCAAAAATGGATTTAATTTTCTTACTCAGTCTTCATATTTTCAGCGAGAAAACTTGTACAGTATTCTGACATTGTAAGTCCTCTGTTTTTCTATTCAACAGCGCTCCCCTTCTAAAAAATTTTGACCTTAAACCAAATCTTAATTAAAGCTCTCTTATAGACTAAAGAGGAAATAACAATGCACCTTCACAACTCTGAAATACAGTGTGTCTTGTATTTGGACTGCAGACTGTCATTTATCTGTTTCCCTTTGAATTAGAGTTCCTTTGTGTTATATACAGTGAAATTAACACTATATTATACTTTGCAGTACAGCTGATTGGGAAATATCTAGGAGAAAAGACATTTACCAAACTGAATTCTTCCAGTGTTAGCATCCTAGAGCCACACTCAAATTCAGTGAGCTCATTCTTTCACAAATGCTTGCAAAAGCAGATTGCCTGGCTTGGTGCTTGATTGTATACACCCTTGGCAATGGGATGACTGGAGACACCTGAATTCAGAGATTAAGCATTGTGGCTGCTTTTGTCTGTGTAGTGTACGAGCAGAACAATCTCATCCACCATGAGAGTAACAGACTCCACCAAAAAAAATGCTCAGGGAACTGGCAGTGTGATTAAGAGATGTGGCTCAGTACTTTTGTCCATATTGAGTTTGTGTGTGTTTGTGCATACTGGTAAGAACACCACACTGTTAACATAAATTAATGATTTCACACAGGCAGTCAGCCCCTGTTCTGGAGTTGCTTTAATGAATCAAAGGTTCACCTCCCAGTAAACAGCCAGCCTGTGTTACTCTGTGCTGGTGATCCTTGTTATGTCCACATGCACACACAAATGTGGCTGGCGTGATTGCTCCTGGATATCAACTAGTGATTTTTAACCAATACAATTGAACTATAAGGGACAATAGGGACAGCTCAGTGTCACAGATCGGGATCTTGTGCTACACAAAAAAGAAAAAAGAAATGCTTGGGCAGACTTTGGCTTCAGTAAACATGGTACACAGCTGAAGAAAATGAATAAATACTGCAAGGAAACACTTATGCCACTCCAAAAAAAACACAATTCTTTTGTTTGGTGTTAATTATTACTCGATGTCCCGGTCCATTATTTTATGCTTTTGCACTTCCTGCTGTCACAGATGTGTGCTGTTCTCATCAGCAAAAGCCTCTGGGTCTGAAGAATGCCAATGCGGAAATGCCATGAGCCTACATTCTTTCTAATAGCAAGCAGGTGGTGACTCATTTGGTGTCAGAAAGGAGTTCAGTTGTACTTACTACTTTTCATTCCCATGTGTAGACAACTTTGCACAATTTAACGATCTAAACCATTTTAAGGGCCCAAACTATTTTACTGCTGAATTGAACTTGCAGATTATATTAAGTTCTATGTTTTTGCCCAGCAGTGATATATCGGTTGCTCTACATAGTCTAACTACAGTGTTTATATTTGAACACAAACCATATGATTACATCACTTGTCAGAGACCTAATTTGTATTGTGTTGTGGAGTACGTAACCTACTTAGTGGGAGTTATAGCTCACTGTAATGTCTCCCAAGTGGCCTCCTTAAGCTAAGGAGTGTCTCTGTGTGTGTGTGTGTGTGTGTGTGTGTGTGTGTGTGTGTGTGTGTGTGTGTGTGTGTGTGTGTATCATAATCATCTACCTCTAAGGCAATGCGAACCACCAATCATTAAACTTCCAACACAGCAACACCCACATATTTTCACAGTTTTTTGTCTCCCTTGTTCTGCCGCAATGAAAGAGACACAAACAAGTAAAACAGAGCTTATAAAGTTAGACTTTTTTGTATTGCAACTGTATTATTTAAATTAAATCATATATTATTATTATCCAAGTAAAGCACTATACAAATACAGGCCATTTACCATTATTTTGTACGGTCTAAGTCTTCAGTGTTATGATATGCTGCAAAACCATAGAATTTCTAAGGTTAACGAAATCTCCTTTTGAAGAGATCATCTTTTAATCCGGTATCTCTGCAGCTGTGCAAGCCAGACACTGTGAAATCCAGTCATCTGTCTTACAAAATCCATGCTTTTGCATCTGCAAATCAAATCTATCTATTAACTGTACCATGAAGACAGCAAATGAGCTACTCCCGAATGGCCTCCACATGTCTATCACCTAATGGATACAGAGGACTGCAATATTCTCCACAGTATCCCAGGACACTCTGTCCAGCTGATGCAGCAGCTGTTATCAGAATGGAGCGGATGCATGTAACCAGCACAAACGCCGGAAGGATGTCACCTGGGCCATCTGGCTTATCAGTGGCACAGCTCAGTGGTTGAAGTCTTGCGACTGTGCAAACGCAGGGTAGACTTAGTGTTCCATAAATTCATGACAGTCTTAGTACCAGCTCTCGTTGTCAAATGAGTTTCACTTAGCTTTGGAAAGCTGACAAAGTGCTTTAAGTAGTGTTTTTATTAATTATATAGTGATAAAGAGCATTTTTACTCTAATTTATTTTATTAAAGCCTAAGTGACACATTAAATTAAAAAAAAAGAATCCTGACTGGCATCTGTTATTTATTCCTACCTGGCCTCACTATGCTTCTAACTGCAAATGTGTCTCTGTGTCTTGTATTTGGATGTTTTTTAACAATGTGATGCAGCAATTGCATTATTCATCTTGATGCTCTTCTAAATCTAATTAACAATTGCCCAGGCTTTGTAGACAGTGGGATGAAATATACACACATAACTCTTTTACCAATTAGTTGTGAGAGACGAAACAGGGAGGAGCAATAAAAAGATGATGAGATCACAAAAGACCGTTTTATGTTCTTTAAATCACCTTAAAGGGTTTAAGTGACATCAGGGTGACATAATGAGTTAGTAGACAAGAGGTAATGCTTTTGAAAAGAGCACATGTAAATATTAATGAGGCTCTTCCTCTGACTTAAGCCCTTTTAATATCATAATAACCACTCTAGTGTTGTGACAGCTAAGTTAGGAATAGTAAGTCAAACTGTACAACCATTGCAGCAGTTTTGTGTTAGATGACAATTTTGCTCTTAACTGATTTTTTACTTTTACTTTGTGTACCTTTTTTTTAGCTTTTACTTTAAACATAAAAACTGTCTTACTGTCTCTGGTTCTGATGGGAGCTCATTAAAAACTAATGATCTTTTACCACGCTAATGAAAGTTTATATCTTTACATTTGGTATTAAATTTCAGGTTTTCTCAGCTTATGTTGCGTCAGTTTAACCATACTTAAATCTATTATCCATAGCAAAGGATCTGGAATACACAGTGTTTAACACGGTGCTAAGCAATATTTTTAGACAACCACCCAATGTAAGGTTCACGGCACAGCTGCCCTGATTTAATAATATTGGTAATTATCAATAATTTTTTTTTTTACGTTCCAACATACACAAACACACACAAGATTTTTAATATTGAAATATAACTATTTTTGTTATCCATGAATTTTCAAATTCACTGTTTTACAAAACAGCTGAAAAAATAGTAAAGAACGTTGTTATCTTTCATTCCGATGCTAATTACAGTTATTTACCTGCATTCCTGAACAGCACAGTAGTTTTATTGGTTGAATGTTAATCTTTTTTTTGTTCCTTTTTTTTTTTTTTTCAAATTTGGGTTTAAAAGCATAAATTCAATTTCTTATTTGCCTGATAAACAACTATATTAGTTTTAAAGTTTTTGACAAATTTGAATAATATAAACAAATCAATTCTGAAAGGTGATCTAATCAATTTATTAAGCACTGTGTAACCATGACACGTGTGCACTGACAGTTATGTACCAGCTGCAAGCACATAACCGTCCCACAGAATCCAGAAATCCACTGACAGTTCACTGCATTGCCCTTGTAAGCGTTATTGAATTAAATAGAACTTGCCAGCAGCTTTTCCATACCCTGATACAGCACATCATCAAAAATCAGTTTGGTTTAACAAAGTTAAGTCATTATTGAGAACATGCACAGACATACCATCAATTATTCATAGTAAGTTACCTTAAAGAGCTCCTTAATTTGCATAATGGGCTATGATCATAGCTCTGCGTTACTGTGCACTGAAGATATATTTTAGCCAAAGGAATAGGTGAGGGCAGGATGGGAAGCTGCTTCTTCTTTTGAATTTATCTTTCACTCTTACTCTGTATTTATCACTCTCTCCACCCTTGCTGTGTTTGGAATCACATGTCACATCAAATAAGGCTATCTGGCTTGTGCAGCTTTAGTGTGTGTGTGTGTGTGTGTGTGTGTGTGTGTGTGTGTGTGTGTGTGTGTGTGTGTGTGTGTGTGTGTTTGTTTATACTTTTACTACTCAAATTATAGGGCTATTCCTCTGTTTGGCGAGGATAACCAGTCTTCCTGTCCTCTAAAGTGACGGGAACGTGACTGTTTGGCTACTTGTAAGCATATGTATTCTGGCTAGAGTAAAATTCACAGCCAACACCAAATGCCCATTACACTGTTCCCTAGTTTAACTTCAGTGTTCAGAATCAATAGTAGTAGATAGTTTATAATAGAAACTGTATAATTATTTCAGACCTTTCTTCCTTATAGCATCTATTAAAAGAAATGACATATTATATTTAGGGAGTTTCTTTGACTATTAATTCAGCATTACCATGTATTAAGTGCCTATTACATACATATTGCGCTAACGTGTTGAACTATTAAGAAATATGAAATATTCAACATATATCTATGAAAAACTCACTTTTTTGTGAAGTCAGTATACTTTTTATACATTTGACTTATTTCATGGTGCTGCACAAGCATATTGTCTGTTACACATACATTTCATTCCCAGTGAGAGCTGTATTGACATTTTAATTTCTCATATATAGACCTACATTTGGCAGCATACCTGATAAGTTTTTGTGAAAGAAAAAAAAATCCCACATTTTATATTTATCACATAGTGGGTGAGGTGGTGTATATTGCTGCAAAATGTTTATTTCCATATTTGACACCACTGTGGGATTTAGCTATTTAGAATTTAAGAGGTCTGTAAATCACACAAAAGCAACTTGTAATATTGTTATTATGATGAGATTACATTATTCCCAGTGGTGTCTTCTGTTAGGTCTCAGCATCAGTAACTGTTTTAGTAAAATGATCTGCATGAGAGAGCATTTGTGAGAGGTGGTCAGTAAACCCCACTATCAGATTCACAACAGCAGCGACACCTAACACATAGTTTAGTCAAACACTAAAAGCAAAGTGGCATTACTGATAAATGTAAGTCCATGAATAGTTTCATATTCATGTTTTAGATTAAGACCTAAAAAATTCTCCAAAAAAGGGCAAACATAAATTCAGCTAAAAGAAAAAAAGTATCAGCTAAGTTGATTTTAATTCAAAGATTAAATAAAACTCTTTCAAACTACATATGGCCATTTAAGTTCTGTATATTTATATTTTCAACATGACTTTCTTTTCATTTCTTTCTCTTCCTCTTTTTCATCTGCGTCCTCAACCACTGCTGTCCCTAACCTCATCTACACCTCACCCTCCTCCTCAACTGATACCTCATCTCTTGACATAAGAGAATGTGCATTTTTAGCTGCAATATTGTTGCATTTACTTATTGTCAGCAGATGACTTATAGTAGATGGTAGAACAGCTCCACTACCAATTGGAAGGTCAGAGGTTTAATCTCCAGCTCCTGTTAGTCTGCATATTGAAGTGTCCTTGGGCAAGATGCAGAACTCTGAGTTGCCCCTGATGCATCCATGGAAGTGTGTGAATGTTAGATTAGAAAAAAAAATCACTCATGTGAAAGTGTGTGTCAATGAAAGAAAGGAAGCACTATGAGTAGAAAAAAAACATTTGAAAGGTACAAATCCATTAGTTTGCACAAGCAACCCACTGAAGAGAGCAAGCTGCGTCAGCTGGTTATAAGCTAATGCTATCCTAGCTAACGTTAGGCTTGAGCTTGCTTGAGTGTCCTAAAAAACATACTTTCCCAGTTTGATTGCATTTTCACATCATATGAGAGTTTATTCGCTAATTGCCCAAGTTTGACAGGACAATAGTTTCCCTTCAGTAACACTGACTAGTAGTGGCTAACACTGCCAGCAAAAACAGCTGCACTTACCAACATAAGGGATATCCTCTACATTCACTCATTGAAGTTTTAAAGCCACCTCAAGAGTAAGGCGCCATGGATGCTTCACACTGGCCATGTTGACACCTGAGACAGTGAACTAACAGACTTTTTTACTACAGATGAACCCTGGACAGCCTTTGGTCTGAATCAAGAGTAAAAATGTAATATACTGTAAAACATATAATAAGCAAATATCAATTTTTCATTCCTGATTTATTGTTTGGTGTTGATATGTTAAACTATGACGTGCACAAAATTTCTTTTATATAAGACCATCCTTGGCCAATATGGTAAATGCAGAGCAGATGACGGCCATCAAAGGTTACAGAGGCACTGCCATGCTGATGATACACAGCTGTATTTTGCTCTCCTACCTCAGTAAGTGCTTCACTGCCTTTGCTAATTAGATTTCAGATTCCATGTTTTTATTTTAAAACCAGGCAACCATGTTTTTCAGGTTGTAGCTCCAGTAACTCCTAAACTGAAACAGCCTTCCTCAGTCCATTGGCTGACTCAGTGGTTTGTTTAAAAAAAGCTGCTCTTTATAGGTTAACTTTTCTTTAATTTCCACCCATTGATGTAGTACAGTTACCTTACACTTATGTATGATTTTATTAAAACTTTGAAGCACTTTGTGTGTTTTTAAAATGTGCTTAAAAAAAGTTACTAATAATTAGTATGAAGTTTGTCTTTCAAACAAATCCAGTCCCTGAAAAACCTGCATGGATTTGACCAGTCTCAGTTGCTTGAATAATTTGAATTAAAAAAATACAAAATTGCATGAAACCTGCATTTTTTAAAGTATTAAAACAGTACCCACATCCTTTTAAACCCACATCCTGACATAAAAAAAACCCCCACATAATATTCAATATCAGTACTTATGCTATGAATTGATAGCTCTTATTTTTTTGCTAATAAAACCTACTTAAATGAGAAAAAATAGAGTGTAAGGCAAGAGATGAATAGAGGAAGGACTTTTTTAAAAAAGGGTGCTTTATTCGTGCTGCATTACATGCATTAATCCATATTTTTCCTTATTTCTTCAGTCTCTCTCTCTCTCTCTCTCTCTCTCTCTCTCTGGGTCTGATTGCATTTGATGTTTTATAATTTCCACTGTAAATAGAAACTCCACCTTATATGCATATTCTTTATTATCTACGATATATAGTCTGGATATTGGTGTTGTGGCTACCAGGAGTAACACTGGCCTGAATCTGGTACAATGGCACTCGTTTTATATTTATCAGGACAATGCAACAAAAGTTTATTGTCTAGTTCTATTGTGACAAAACTGTTAGAAGCACTTTTTATCTGCTATTTTTTTCTAATGTATTCAACTCACTTCCTGTATATTACCATTTATCTCTAGCTGTTCTTGAATTTCATTCACTTCTAGTCCTATTTGTTGACTGATATTTTAAACAGTTGCATTAGCTGCTGTTTAATACAGCAGGTCCAATTCTTTTATTGTGGTAGAGGGAAACAGAAAATAGCCATCTCATGCTTAAATAAAGGGAAACGATTGCATAAGAAAAAATTAAATATAAACCATGTTGATCCAGTGCACATAGACATTCCTCTACACGAAGCACCTGTCATGGTTTGTCCCTGTTCATAAGCAGACCCATAATATCACAGGTCAGCACAGTTATCATTTTCACAGTGGCAATACCTGCCATCATCATGAGACTAAATTGTGTAATATTTAGCCAGTGTACACTGAGCCAATGTCATGTGATTCTGTCAAGATGCTACTTGAAGTGTAGACATTGCCTGCGGAGCTGTGAGGGAGTGCACATGTGTTAAAAATGTAGTTTATTGAAATGATGAATTTTGGGGGGGCTCCCAGGTGAGCTGATGCATTGTTCTCCTGTTTGGCCTCTGTTCAAGGAGGAGGTTATTTGTATGTGAGTGTCAGTGCAAATGTGTACGTGGAGCTTGACAGGAAATGTTTAAGGCAAAACAAAAGCAAAATAGATGATGACAAATGAATCAGTTGAAGACGGACTGAAGCTTTGGAAAGTCAGAAGGGAGGTGTGTGTGTGGGGGGGGGGGCTGAGTGAGCTGCTGTGTGTCTCAGAGGGAAAGAGAGCTTTTTCATGAAGCTCCAACCAGCTAAGCCACTTTGATAAAGTAGGACGACTTTAGCTGTGGGCTGCGATTTGGATCGGGTGCGGGTGATGAAGCAGTTTCTCTAGTAAAGCATGTGCCTGGCAGCTGTACCAACAACAAACTGGCTTTGGATTTTAACACAAAAGTATCTCTTTTGTATCTCAAACGTTTTCTGAGTTGGACGTCAGCAAGTTATTCAGCACATACACAATCAGCTTTATTTATATTTAATGTTGTTGTGAGCATGTTTTGACTGCAGTCGTCTTCTCTCATGTTAACCTTCTGGTACAACATTCTGCTAGTAATTAAATGTATTTTTCAAGCCAAGGCATGACTTTTTTTTTTCCACTACAGCCTCAACGCAGGGAATAGACATGGAAATAGGCTGTGCTATACCAGTTAAATATTTTTAATATTGTCCTCCTCTTTGCAGTCTCTTAAATGACTTAAATTCTCTACCTAAATGCTCTTGCTTGACTCCTTTGTTCATGCTCCAGATATAAGGATTATTTTACTGTCAAAGGCTCCAGCCCTCCCACAACCCTGAACTGGATAAGTAAAACAAAAAAATGGATGCGTTTCATCAAGATTGGAACTATGTTAGGTAAGCCTTTTATTGAGAAGAATTCACAGGAAATACGACAGCGTTAGCATTAGCATTTCATTTAAACAGTTGCCCTCCAGTGAAAATCACTGGACTCCATTGGTTGCTGCTTTTCACAGCGTGGCTAAGTGCAACTAAAACCAGATGATGGAAAAACTGTTTTAATCGTCTGCAGCGCATCACCACATATCACACATCTGTTTGCCAAAATCCCATCTGTAGTGCATGCAACATGAAACTGCGATTTATTAGTAATATT
Organism: Copadichromis virginalis; assembly: GCF_057382275.1. Lineage (NCBI taxonomy): Eukaryota > Metazoa > Chordata > Actinopteri > Cichliformes > Cichlidae > Copadichromis > Copadichromis virginalis. The sequence goes on from NC_140619.1 coordinate 30,690,246, forward strand.
TTGGCACTGATGTGCCTACTTTGATCATACACCAATTTGACTATAATTACGTTAACGCTCTGCCGTAGGAGAAGGGGAAAAATACACTGAAAGCTACATTACATAGAAGATTGCTGTGTAGGTGGGTGGAGAGGGGGAATCATTTTCAGAGTACAGCCCTCTAATCAGTATTTAACTTCAAACATTTGCTTGTGTGGCTAATTGAGGATGACAGATGAAGAGAGGCTAGCTGGCTTGCCGAGTGTAACTGGAGGCTAATTCTCTGTGATTTTTCTCATCTCAGTGGGACAGATCAGTGGTCTGGGGAGGGGAGATAATCAGGTGAACAAATCACTGTAGTCTGTCTTGAAATTCATGTTGAACTGCTGGACCTGATAAGCCAAGCTGATTACTAATGAGAGCAGTGCAAAATAACTACATGCTACATCACTGATTTTCCTTTTCTGTTTTTTCCTCCTCAAAAGCCATCTGAGTCAGACAAAAAAAATGACTATGTCCCGCGAAAAGCATTGTGCTGTATTGGAAGATGCTCCGTGCTGGTTTGAATGATCATGTGTGCAAGTCTATGCACACCCCCGTCGTGTTTTAAAGTCATAACACTAATGCCAACTGGCATCCATTTTATTTCGTGGTGTGGTTTGTTGATGCATTATAAGAAATTTACAAAAAGGATTGTAGGTGAATAACTACTGTGCTTCTTGAAAAATTACAGTCCTTAAGGCTCCTTAAATATTTGCATTTTAGTCACAGAAAGAGACCAAAAGAGAAATTGGATCATTTCAAAGGAGTAATGCTTTATTTTGATTCTCAATGGCCTGGTGACGAATACACACACACACACACACACACACACACACACACACACACACATACATATATATATATAACCTGAAAATAATCAGTTTAGCAGGCATGCACACATATAACTGTACATACGCATTTCGGCTGCCTGTCTCTGCAGTAATATAGATACATACATTTATATATACACATATCTAATTTTTTTTCATGCTATTATTCTACTGTGTTTTTCTTAAGGCTAAGATCCAGTGACAAATTCCTAGATCAACTAAAATGCATGTTTTTGATTTGTTTTTCATTTCACGTACGCTTATGGGCAATTTATGAACAAAATAAATAAATAAATCTGTGGCGATGTAAATTATTGAGAACAAAAGCCAACATTTTTAACACAGAGTAGTTGTCCCAGATGGCTCTGCATGTTGACTCATGCCCACTTGTCACATCGATAATGTTCCAGTTTACATGATCACAGTCCACCACAAGCAACGACTTATTTTTGTAAAACTTCACAAATAACAACTTTCAAGAATTAGTTCGTCTACAAAAGACAAAAAGAGGGTTGAAAAGAAAGCAAAAGAATAGAACAAAAGAAGTAATTTGAGGGAGAAGAGCTAAAGGATTTTGAGCACCTTTGCAAGGTTCTTGCAGCTGAAGGACTACACTATGATTCACTTTAATAGTTTAATTGAGGATAGTAGCAAGCACAATGGGCAGATTTACCCCTTTAATCATATTTATAGTTCATATACATCATGAAAATAGCCTCTCACGTCAGTTAGATGTTTACAGTGATGCTTATAATGAAAAATGTAATAGTAATGCAACTTTTTACGCTTCCGCATTCATACACTATCTCTGGTTATCACTAGTACTAATTTGAAAATGTTTGATGTTTTGTAGAACATAGCTGAGAATTCTTTGAGTGGGCTCATGATGGCACAGTTTCATGTATCATGGTTTGTGGCATTTGTGCCAAATGACTTCCCTCATAACCCTCGGGCAGTTACAGTGGCACTCACTGTTGATACTTTGACCCTGGGGGAAAAACTGACAGTGCACAACCCTGTGAATAACAGAAGAAAAACAAAAAGCCGAGCTTGTTTTTTGCTTTTTATAATCCTGACCTAAAGTGTTCTACCTGCAGGCTGGGAAACTACAGGCTATTTCATTGAATACTGCAGTTTTGATCTCTGGCTCTTATCGATAAAGATAAAAAGATAAAAATATGATCAGTTTGAGAGAAGCCGATGTTTTTTTTGTTTTGTTTTTGTTTTTGTTTTTCCTGGCCTGTCCCGTTTGGCTCTTTTGCCATCAGAATTGTTGTCTAAAGGCAAAGAAAGATGCCCAACGGATTTACTTTACCAAACTGACCATCCCAGCCTTGCCGTAATGGTCCATTTGATTCACCTTTTATTGTTTATTTTATTTTCACTTACTGAATACGGGACAGACTTGACTGGGGGAAAGAAAGGGAGAAAGAAAGAGGGAAAGAGAAACAGCTGAGAAGAGGGACGGGGGAGAAGGGCAAAAGACAAAAACCAACAGAACGGGCAGAGAAAAAAAAATGCATATATCAATCACCTGGATCACCTGCTGAGAAAGAAAAAAGAAAGCAAGCAGAAGAGAACAAGAGTAATAGAATAAACAGCATCACAATGATATATGGGAATATGACAGTAAATACTAAATGTTAAACATTATTGTGCAGCACATAAGATCAACAGAACACAGTGTGCTTTGAGGTAGGAGCCAAAAAGGGTGTAGTTTGTGGGTGTGATCACCCGTGTGTACACCTGTGAGCATGGACGCGCTTGTTTTTTGTTTTTTTAAAAGGTTCCTTCATGTAATAATCTGCTAGAGGGTGTGGGGGGGCCACAGCCCCGTCCTCCAGGGCGTGAAGCAGGTGTGGAGGAGATCAAAACTCCAGACATCCAGAGGCCCCCAGAACACAAGAGACCAAGGAAGACCAACAGAGGGGCAGCTGCGCCACTGTCCCGGAAAGAGCTGAGGAGAGTCCCAGATGAGGGCTCACTCAGCAGCCGCGGAGCAGAAGCCAGGGGGAGTTGCAGTGACGCGCCCGTGAGCTCCGCCGGCAGCCAGCTGCGCCTGAGTGACCGAGCCCCAGGCCGAGAGGCCGGGGGCACCCCACCTCCGAAGTGGCCCGAGCGAGCCCCAGGCTCCAGGCCCCGATAAGCGGCCGCCAAGGAGTGAGCCGGTGTGTACCTGGACGCCCATCCCCGGACGCAAAGAACCACCAACGCACCGATGTCTGAGGGGGTCCGCCACTGGCAGGGGAAGTGGTGGTAGGGGGAGATAGGCCTCCAAACCTTGGAGGGCCTGAGATGTCCCCAGAGAGGTGGCGCCTGACACCCAACCTGACATATAGACACAGACATACAGGCACACACAGATACAAACATCCATTCCCACCCTCATGCTCTCATATGCACTTACTCCACACTCAACCAACGTGGAGACAGACATAAAGAGACGTTGTACACACGATCACACTCCCCAAGCGTACTCTACAAACCGGGTCTAGGTGCCCCCGCCCCTGGAGGGGGGAACTGCACCCAGACCCAGGTGGTGTTTCCCTTTTCCCTGCGGTGGGGGGAGGCAGACCGCCCCGACTCCGCAGCAGCAGGAAGTCTCCACACTCCAGACCGCAGTCGGACGGCCAACTCCTCCTCCTAGTCCTAGCCCCCCTGCTCCAGCAGGTCGCAGAGAACGGGGGTGAGAGAAGACTCCGAACCTCCCTCCACCCGCTCATTGTAATGTTGATGCATGTGTGTTCTAAGGTGCATTTAAAACCCAGGAGGGCTTGGAGCTACCTGCCAGAGAGCAGCAGGTAAGCGCATGGTCCCTCCTGCTAGCCCTCAATGTCTACGTGTATTTAAAATTGAGAGGTGGGCAACGATGCCAGGGGTGGGGTGTACACCCTGATGGTAATTTGGACTCCGTGTATCGTGCCCACCCCCAAGATCCTATATGTATGTGTAATGAGAGTGTGAGTAATGTGAATGTCTAAGTTGTGGGATAAAATTGAGGCAGAGGCAGCCAGAAGGGGACAGAGGGGGGGGGGGGGGGGGGGGGGGGTAGCCTCCTCTGCACCCTGGTGACATACCCCTACTCCAAGGCCCTGCATGTGTGGGTGGTTGTGGTGGAGCGGGAAGAGGGAGGCAGCTGGAGATGGGGAGGGAAGGAAGGGAGGGGCAGGTCAGTTAAAGCCGATGTTTTAACTGAAACTGGATATTCTCAAGTGCAAAGGGTCAGAATGAGGCTTCCTTGTAGTGATGGAGCAACTTTAAATAAGATAAAATTATCCCTTTTTATGGCTTGTGCTCAAGAACTCTTTATTCAGACCTCATGTTAAGCAGGCTGTTTTAATCTTACCAGCTTCTATTTTGGTCTGAGTTAAATAGAAACAATTGTGTTTGGTCAGTAGATAATTATTCATGCAAAATTTGAGAACTGGCAAGTATATTTTTTGGAAATGATGAAAAGTAGAAGTAGTTTGTAAGAAACAAAATTGATTTATCCAACACCCACTGCTGTTCCCATACATAATTTCTTCCGTCACTTTTTTCCTGTATCTAATTATCCCTTCTCTTGCGATTGTTATTCACTTTAATTTGGTCGCTCGCTCTTGTCTGGCTTATTATCCTCCACTCTGCACTGTGTTTCAATTTGTCTTCTTTTCCTTGAGGTACTTCCAGTTTTTTCCCTTTACCAGTAGAAGGACAATTGTGAATCAACATAGTTAAGACCTGTTGGGTTTAGCTGTTAATTATTTGCATGTATTTCACACCTAGTTGAACAAAATGGTTTGCTCATTATTATCTCATCGCTCTTTTGTTTCATGTGCACTTTTTTGAATCTTCATTAGAGCAAACAAGCACTGTAACCATCTGCCCAGTTTCTCATTTCCTCATTTGAATTCAGGCCCTAACACAATGAGTATGCATATTTATGGAGCTTTTGGCTGAAGATCTATGAATAAGCTGAGAATCTGTTGCTTTTTTTCTAAACCCTATTCTGAAAACATATGAGATATGTCATTATGTTTACAGTGGGTCTCTTGTACTGCTTAATAAGCTTGTTTACATTGTAAATAAATGAAATCTAAAATGTTTCCATCAACTGTAAATTTAACTCCCAGATTAAGTGTTTTAGTCTTCCTACATTTATATTGACCTTACTGTTAATATTTAGAATCGACCAAGTTTCTGCACATGCTCACTGTCTTGATAAAAATGCCAACTTGAAAAATGAACTTGTTTATCCTTAGTAGAGGCATGTTAGAGTTGATCCAAACTGATCCAATGTCTGAGAAATATTAATCACGTTTGTGCATGATCTAATTCATGTGCATCTATGCATGTAAACATGAAAAAATGGTCTGATCGGTCATTCCAACCTGCAGTGGTGGTAAGAAATGCTGTCCATGTATTTCTTTCACATCTTTGTTACTGTGGACAATACTATATCACCACCACTCTCCACCTTGATTTTACTGTTTATCATTACAGTGGGTGACAAGATGACTATTTACTTTGAGTATTTTTCTGTAACATAGTGCTTTGTGGTCATCGTTGCCATCAGCAACAATACAGAGGCATGGAAGCGAATGGATGGATGGATGGATGGATGGATGTTTAAAAAGTTGCAGAACCTTTTTACAGGACCTTTGAAACCTTGAACTATTTGAATTCTTGTACAGTCTCTGTGATATTTTAAATATAACGATAACAATGTTTAATACCATTATGTTGCCATGGTGATGGTCTGCTGGCTAGCAGATTTTATTTGACATTCAGCTGAGCATGCCTGTAGCAACTACAGCTGGTCTTTTGTGTGTGAATGTGTGGGTTTGACAGTCTGTTAAATGAATGTAATACTTCACACTTAGGGACAGGGTAGCTCCGGCAAGCAAACGTCAACCATGTGCATAGAGAGCGAAGTGAGAGAGATGAGGCCTTGAACTGAAGTTGTAGTTTCAATGTTTGTGTAAGAAACTGTTATCAGATAAGGTCTTCAATTCCTAGCTGTAACTCTGTTATCACAAGATTGATCATATCTGTTGCAGGACCATTGCACTGAGCTTCATAAGAAAGGTCACACAGCAGCGGATGTGTTGGCCCAAATGATGAGACCAAATACGTTCTACACTTTAAAATGTTTTAAACTTAATAGAACATTTTCTTTTTGATCACCTTCTTCTCAAAAAGTCCCAACATGGACATGTGGGCAGCAATCCCACACAGACACAAGTTAGACACAAGCAGGCTTATTGGTGCACACAGCTTTATACACAAACACACACTTAACGTAAACCTACACCAAATACAAAAGTGGCTACCCTTGCTCTCAGCTCCACGGGCATGACTGACTGGCTGCTGCAATTCAGGTTGGAGCAGCCACCTTGTAGTCATTAAAATGTCAGTTGTTTCTTGACATTTACTTCCTTTCCTATTTACCAGCAAGCGAAAAGCATTCTCAAAAAAATCTGATACGCATGCTGCAAAAAAAGTGAGAGAAATATGCAAGGACATTTTAAAAAGTCACTTATTCTTTTTGCTTTCTACTCAGTGCCATGTGGATTCCAGTGTCCCGCTTAATAATGTCCTCTATGAGCTTGTACTGCTTTCTTTCAAAGTCAAATTATGTTTTCATCACCCGCATTATTTTCTGCTCTGTCCCATCAGTAATGGTTGGATAGTTGTCCTGAAAAGGTCTTTAACCCTAAACAAACAGATGAAAAGACACGAGGGGAGGAAGAGTCCTTTGAAGCAGATATGAGTGGAGCTGTCAGCAAGGCAAATTTCACTCAGCATGCCCAGCAGATTTATGAGTTTGTGATTGTAATGCATTATCTGGTGAAGGCAGCCAACATGACAATTGCAAGCAGAAGATAGTGTCCCATTATCATGGGAAATCCAGAGGAGCACATGAGAGTCAGACTGGGCAAGGAGACACAACTAGAATGCACACTATACAGAAATTCACACACAGAAAGACATGTGGCTGCAGCCACTGGTAAGCATGGAGTTTATACATTATGAGTCATCTTATTCTCTACACAAGCTACATTTGCAATAAGATGTTCCTGTGTGGTGTAGGGGTCAGCAACCTTTACTATCCAAAGAGCCATTTTAAGCCATTTCTGATAAAGAAAAAAACTGGATGGAATCTCAAAACATATTTAGTAGGGATGTAAGATAATATCGATACATTGAAATGTCGCAATATTTTGTGCAATGATACTGAATCGATATTTAAAATCAGTGTTATCAATTTTTTTAAATTGAAAAATTACATGCATTTACTTTTTATTTCTTTTGTATGTTGCAATTCAAACTCCGGCCACTTGTTTGCAGTTTTTACCACCTTTACTATGATGGAAAAACGAGGTCTCGTGATAACTGTAGAAGCATCTGTCAAAACCAACGAAGTAGAACAGTGGATGTGTGGCCAATTGTGCTAGCTAACTGATGACTGAAGAGGAGAGGATACAGCCGGCCCCAGCAGCTTTCAAAGATGATGTGAGGACTTATTTTGGATTTAGGACAAAAGAAGGCAGTAAAGACTGTGACAAGAGCTATGCAGTCTGTAAAATCTGCACTGCCATAGTCAAATCTCATGTGCTACAAACCCGAGCCATGCATGATAGTCACATTGCAGCGTTACTAACTGACGCTGTGGCTGAATGGGGATTGAATGCAAAGGACCTTGTTGTTGTTACCGATAATGCACCAAACATGGCTCTCGTGGCTAGACTTGCAGGCATGAAGCACATACAGTGGGGCAAAAAAGTATTTAGTCAGCCACCAATTGTGCAAGTTCCCCCACTTAAAATGATGACAGAGGTCAGTAATTTGCACCAGAGGTACACTTCAACTGTGAGAGACAGAATGTGAAAAAAAAATCCATGAATCCACATAGTAGGATTTGTAAAGAATTTATTCGTAAATCAGGGTGGAAAATAAGTATTTGGTCAATAACAAAAATACAACTCAATACTTTGTAACATAACCTTTGTTGGCAATAACAGAGGTCAAACGTTTACTATAGGTCTTTACCAGGTTTGCACACACAGTAGCTGGTATTTTGGCCCATTCCTCCATGCAGATCTTCTCGAGAGCAGTGATGTTTTGGGGCTGTCGCCGAGCAACACGGACTTTCAACTCCCGCCACAGATTTTCTATGGGGTTGAGGTCTGGAGACTGGCTAGGCCACTCCAGGACTTTCAAATGCTTCTTACGGAGCCACTCCTTTGTTGCCCGGGCGGTGTGTTTTGGATCATTGTCATGTTGGAAGACCCAGCCTCGTTTCATCTTCAAAGTTCTCACTGATGGAAGGAGGTTTTGGCTCAAAATCTCACGATACATGGCCCCATTCATTCTGTCCTTAACACGGATCAGTCGTCCTGTCCCCTTGGCAGAAAAACAGCCCCATAGCATGATGTTTCCACCCCCATGCTTCACAGTAGGTATGGTGTTCTTGGGATGCAACTCAGTATTCTTCTAACTCCAAACACGACGAGTTGAGTTTATACCAAAAAGTTCTACTTTGGGAGAATGTCATGTGGTCAGATGAAACCAATCCTCTGCTGTATCATCCATGTGCTCTCTGGCAAACTTCAGACGGGCCTGGACATGCACTGGCTTCAGCAGCGGAACACGTCTGGCACTGCGGGACTTGATTCCCTGTCGTTGTAGTGCGTTACTGATGGTGACCTTTGTTACTTTGGTCCCAGCTCTCTGCAGGTCATTCACCAAGTCCCCCCGTGTGGTTCTGGGATCTTTGCTCACCGTTCTCATGATCATTTTGACCCCACGGGATGAGATCTTGCGTGGAGCCCCAGATCGTGGGAGATTATCAGTGGTCTTGTATGTCTTCCATTTTCTGATGATTGCTCCCACAGTTGATTTTTTCACACCAAGCTGCTTGCCTATTGTAGATTCACTCTTCCCAGTCTGGTGCAGGTCTACAATACTTTTCCTGGTGTCCTTCGAAAGCTCTTTGGTCTTGGCCATGGCGGAGTTTGGAGTCTGACTGTTTGAGGCTGTGGACAGGTGTCTTTTATACAGATGATGAGTTCAAACAGGTGCCATTCATACAGGTAACGAGTGGGGGACAGAAAAGCGTCTTACAGAAGACGTTACAGGTCTGTGAGAGCCAGAGATTTTCCTTGTTTGAGGTGACCAAATATTTATTTTCCACCCTGATTTACGAATAAATTCTTTACAAATCCTACCATGTGAATTCATGGATTTTTTTTTTCACATTCTGTCTCTCACAGTTGAAGGTTACCTCTGGTGCAAATTACTGACCTCTGTCATCATTTTAAGTGGGGGAACTTGCACAATCAGTGGCTGACTAAATACTTTTTTGCCCCACTGTACAATGTTTTGCACACAGTCTGAATCTCGCCTCACAGAAAGCACTGAAAATACAATACATGGTGCGACTTCTCGGGAGGATCAGATGTGTAACAGCCTTTTTCAGGCGCAGCACCACAGCTAGCAATCAGTTGAAGCAGAAACAGTGCCTCCTTCAGCTACCAGCTCACAGATTGATCACGGACATAATTACAAGATGGAACAGCTCCTATGATATGATAGAACGATTTTTAGAACGGCAACCAGAGACAACCAATCTGTGCAGCTCTGCTTTCTGCAGAAGTTAGGAAGAGTGAAAAAGAAATTTTCACATTAAGTGAGTCTGACATCACATGTGCAGAAGAAGTTGTCAGGGCACTCAAGCCTATGAAGGACGCCACCCTGGTGATGTCAGAGGAGAGCATGCCAACCCTGTACATCATTGCTCCTATTCATGCCAAGCTTGTGATGGGTGCACAAGAAAGTTTTGATGATACACAGACAGTAAGGAACATTAAGACTGCCATAGCAGAATATCTGTGAAAGAGATATGTAAATGAGAGGACACTATGGATGGCATCAACTGTTGATCCTCGGTTTAAGGACCTGCCCTTCCTGTCTGAAGCAGAGACCAGTGAGACCTATTCCAGACTGTTGGACACTGTGGTGACTGTGATAAATAAGGAAAAAAATCTAAGGAAATAAATGAATGAATTTACTTGGAAAAATTCAACTGGAGTTATAAGCAAGTGAATAAAGTTTTAAGAAAATATATATATTGATGACATTTGTCATCAAATATTAGTGCAAAATAGGGTGAATCTTGGATTTGAATTGTGTGCAGATCAACAATGGATAATATAACGAGTGCAGCAGCAAGTATGACCGTGCAGAATTTAAAGTGTGGAATTACTGACCTAACTTTGAGTTTGATTCCGTAAAAAGTTACAAAAACATTAGCGTCCGCTGTTCACTGCGTGGGAAGAAAACTTCTTTTTACAGTGAAAAAAACCCCTAAACTTCCAAGCAAGCACCGACAGTACGCTGCCACGGGAATGTGAAACTCCCAGATCCTTCCCCTGACCGCTACGACACACCTGCACCAGGGCAAACCTCCGCCTGCCCCACTCCTGCTATACAGGTGAAAATAGAGCAACAGGACTGCTGAGTCTTTTGATTTTATTTATTTTCTGCTGTGTTTTACGTGCATTTATTTGAAAGACTGAGTGTAAACACAAAAAACTATTTTATTTTATATGCTGGAATATGCAGAAAATAGGTTTAAATGTTAAACAAATTTCTTCCAGTCAGAGAATGTTGCATATAATTTAATGTTTGCTTCAAGCGTAAAGTTAAAAGATTAAAACTAATAAAAGTAGTTTAAAAAAGAGAGTTTTTCATTTGATTACATTTTATATGATGGATTATACAGAAAAAAATAGAATTGGGCTGAAAGATCTATTGCTTTATTACCTATTCAGGTTGTAAATCATTTTTTTAAAGTAACTAAGCAACTAAGTAGCTAATTACTTATAAGTAATCAGTAAAGTAACAGGATTACTTTTTTGGGGAAGTAATCAGTAATTAGTTACTGATTACTTCCCCAAAAAAGTAACTTGACCAACACTGATTAGTATACATATGTCTATTTTAAAATAGAATAAAGCAATGCAGGCACTTTAACTCCTAGTTTAAGACCAGGTGAGTTGGAGAAGATGTGCATTCTAATATGTGTTATATGAAATGAGTCAAATCAAAAGTAGCCTACTTTGACAATAAATAAAACATACAGAGGCCTAATAGATTTAGAGATAGTAAAAGTTTTTAAAAAAGGCCAGGACCTTTATGATCTTGACTGATAGCCAGATGCATACGATGCTAAATAAAATAAAAGTGTTATAAAACAACAACAACATTGATTTGTTTTCATATTTGTTGTCATCAAGGTGTTTAGACATGATCAGGATTGACAATTGTTGTTCTGTTCCCACAAAGTTGGGAATATTGTGCCAACTTTAACAGCTACAGTTCTCCCAGCAACTGCCAAACCCAGAGTCATCCATCAGATTCCTAGGGGTTGTGAATCTCTTGATCATAATACTTCTGGCTGGCGATGTTGAGCGAAACCCTGGACCTGTTTCAAGTCCTGTGTTACGGTTGCAGCAGCTCCCTGGGCTAACACCACCACTGCTACCTGGGCTACAGCAGCTCCCTGGGCTACAGCAGCTCCCTGGGCTAACACCATCACTGCTACCTGGGTTACAGCAGCTCCCTGAGCTAACACCATCACTGCTACCTGGGTTACAGCAGCTCCCTGAGCTAACACCACCACTGCTACCTGGGCTACAGCAACTCCTTGGGCTACAGCAGCTCCCTGGGCTAACACCATCACTGCTACCTGGGTTACAGCAGCTCCCTGAGCTAACACCATCACTGCTACCTGGGCTACAGCAGCTTCCTGGGATAACACCATCACTGCAGGTCCCAATTACAACTAAACCTAGTAAATCAACACAACCTATCATACCCATGCGTATACAGAGGAACCCTGTGTTTAAAAAGCATCAACCCTTTAAGTTATTTCGGACTCTTAATCAAGAGTGACTCTTAATCACACCACCACACAGTACTGACCCACACATATGGTTCTTACACACACACTGGACTTTCTGGACTTTGGTTTTGCACAACACTGGTCACTATATTCTTCATTTCCGGTTAATACTTGTACAGCTGCTGTTATTGTGTATCTATTTATTTAGATTTAGATTTCTTCATACATTCTTATATAGTTCTATATTGTGTATTTTGTTGTACAGTTATTTTATTTTCAACTTTAATTTATATATTTTATCTTATTCTTTCCCAGTTAAATTTACCCTTCATTCTAATTTGTGTTGTACAGTTATTTCATTTTTAACCTTAATTTATATTTTATTCCTTCCTAGTTAAATTTACCCTTTTAAATTTTTCATATTTATTTCCTATCTTATTCATAGCCTTTTCCTTTTTTGTTTTCTTTAGGTCACGAGCAGTTGTCCAAGCATTTCACTACATATCGTACTGTGTATGACTGTGTACGTGACAAATAAAATTTGAATTTGAATTTGAATTTGAAGCTAGGACTATATGGGATCCACAGTGTAAAGACAAAGGGCTCCTAGGTGGCCATCTGAACATACGCAGCATGGCCCCTAAGAGGGAACAACTAGAACATCTCATTAATTCAAATGTTGATTTCATGGGAGTTTCGGAAACTTGGCTCAAACCCTCTTCTCCGCAAGAACTGGTAACTCTACAAGGCTACAATGTCTTCAGAAAAGATATTCATCAAAGAAAGGGGGGAGGGCTGTTATTGTATATGAAGGACTCTCTAAAATGTACACAAATAATCTGGCCCAATGAAATCTCTATTGAATGTGTTGGATTTAAAGTGTCACTCTCAACAGAAATGTAATTTACTGTTTTATGTCTTTATCGCCCACATTTGGCAAAAGTAGATTTTTATGACCAATTCAAGGCACTTCTGAATTCTTGCGACTTCAACAATGAACTTATCCCATGAAAAGCGACAGAAAGAAACTAAAAGAAATTACAGATAATTTTGGTTTAACACAAATGATCAGTGATCCCACCAGAATAAAAAAAATTAGAATTCTAATAGACCTGGTGTTTTCTAACAAACCGGATAGAATGATAAAAACATAACTTTTTGACTGGCTTGTCTGACCACAATGCAAAGCTGACTAAAAAGCGACTGAGATGTGTCAGTAAAAGCATGACTATAAAAAAACATTTATTCCAAATAGTCAAGAACAACATTTAATGGCAGCTCTAAATAATTTTGATTGGACTAGCATACTATCCTATGATGACACTAATAAATGTTGTGATCTATTATACTCTGCTATTAAAGGGGTCTTGTCACAGTCTCAGAAAGAGAGCCATTTAAAGAAACAAGTTTATTCCTTGCCTTGGATTAATACTGAGTGTGAACAGCTTATGAGACTCAGAGACCAGTTACTTAAATGAATTGTTACAATCTGGATTAAATACCTATCGATTCAATTTTATATCTGCAAGGAATAAAGTCACACAAACTTTGAGAATGGCAAAAGCAAATTTTTTCATGACTGTAATTAATAGTGCCAAAGGAAATTGTAAGCTAATTTGGGAAAATATTAAGAAACTCCTTGGTAACAGTAAGCATAATGCTGATAAAGACCTTGAACTTAAATTTGTCAATGGACTGGTATCAGAGCCTCTCAGACTAGCTACTAAATTCAATGATTTTTTCCAAAGTACCATTACTGAAATTGCACAATTGTTTTCTAATTCTTGTGACCCTCAACAAAATATTGGGAATACCAACATCAAAGAGGATGTTTCTTCTCAAGATTCACAGTTCAATATTCAGAAAATTACAGAAAATGAAGTAGAAAATATAATCTCTAAATGAAGAAGTTCTAAAGCAAGGGATGAGTTTGGATTTGATACCAATTTCTTGAAGCATTATAAATCTTTTCTTTTGGTGCCTGTGACCCACCTTATTAATTTATCAATCACGCAGGCAGTCGTTCCTCTGAGTTGGAAGGTGGCAAAAGTTACACCAATTTATAAATCGGGTGATAAATCAGACCCTGCTAATTATCGACCTATTAGCATATTACCCATCTTTTTTTTTTTGTTTTGGTTTTTTTGGTTTTTTCGCCTGTCCCGTTTGGTTCTTTTGCCATCAGAATTGTTGTCTAAAGGCAAAGAAAGATGCCCAATGGATTTACTTTACCAAATGGACCATCCCAGCCTTGCCGTATTGGTCTATTTGATTCACCTTTGCTTTTATTGTTTATTTTATTTTCATTTGCTGAACATGGGACAGACTTGACTGGGGGAAAAAGAAAGAGGGAAAGAAAAAGAGCGGGGAAGAGGGACGGTGATAAGGGGCAAAAACCAACAAAACAAACAGACAAAAAATACATATATCAATTACCTGGATCACCTGTTGACAAAGAAAAAAGAGAAAACAAGCAAAGAAAAAAAGAGTAAACAACATAATCGCGATGATCTATGTGAATATAACAGCAAATACTAAATATTAAATATTATAATAAGATCGACAGCGCACAGTGTGCTTTGAGGTAGCAACCAAAAAGGGTGTAGTTTGTGTGTGTGAGCACCCGTGTGTACACCTGTGAGCATGAACGCGCTTGTATTTAAAAGGTTCCTTCATGTAATGAACTGCTAGAGGGTGTGGGGAGCCATAGCCCCGTCCTCCTGGGCATGAAGCAGGCATGGAGGAGATCAAGGTTCCAGACATCCAGAGGCCCCAAGAGCAAAGGAGACCAAGACTCCCTATCTTTTCAAAGATAGCAGAAAAGTGGGTTGCTAATCCTATCATCGAACATCTTAATGACTCCAATCCGGGTTTGCACCCTATGCAATTCAGATTTCACACTCTTCATTCAACTGAAATGGTTGTCTGTGTTTTTGTTGAGAGAGTGAAATCTTACTTAGACAAATGCAGTTATGTTACAGCTGTTTTTCTGGATTTCAAGCATGCATTTGACACCGTGAATCATCTTAAGCTCTTGTCCAGACTGTCAACATTTAACTTTAGTAATCACACCGTTAAATGGATACAGTCTCAAAATTATCCTTTAAAAAAACACGTTAAAAAAGTAGTGAAAACTGTAAATGTTAATATACAGAACTGTAGACATATCCACACATCATTAACAGACACAGCAGCAATTACATTCCTGCACTCTATGATACTAGCTAATATTGAATACTGTATTACAAGTTGGTCCTATACGAGCTTTGCTGCTATTGGACCAATTGAAGTATGCTACAAAAAGAGCATTGAAAATATTAGATAAAAAACCTTTTTCATTTTAAATACAAGTTTCTAAATTTTACTAATTTCAAATGATTTAAATCTGCTTGTCTAATATACAAAGTTCTACATGGTCTGGCGCCTCCACCAATGAGTGATTTTATTAAACAAAAGTCTAGCAGTGTTGCCGGGTCTCGACTGACTCGAGCCACTGTTAGAGGTGATTGTGAATTGACATTTAGACGGACCACCTTTTCACAGAATGTAAATAGTGTCTCTGTATGTTTTTACTAACTTGTGTTTAACACCAACCTGCCAGAGGGTCTGCAGATGAAAATTAGCCCAAGGCTATAATCTGGCATATTTACATTTGTTAAAATGTTCATTAATATGTATTGCCCGTCTTTCTAAATAAAATAAAATTAAAATAAAAAACAAATAAAACCTTTCTATTTACCTAAATTTTTAAACTGATATTATTTTTTAACTTAACCCTTGTGAACTGATTATTCACAGAAATAACCCGAAGGAGAAGCTCTCACACACATCACGTCTTCCAGTCATACATACTATAATCAAAGTGTCTAGAGACACACTGAGTCAATGCAGAGCAGGGTAAAAGAGGCAATGCTGTACTGAGGAGTGAGCAAGCAGACTTCTCAAGGGGGATAAAAATCAATTAAATACTCACCAAACCAAAAGAATAGCAGAAATTTGATTCTGGCAAGGTAGTAATGTCTCTCTTCTTCTTACCGTGTGTGTGTGTGTGTGTACTGATGATAATCAATGGGATGGATAAGCTGGAGCAAGTGCTAGAGAAGATACAGTCAAGCTGCTGATGCAGTTGAAATTTCCTGATATGCACAAATAGCAGAGTCAGGGCCTACAACAATGAGCTATGAATCAATGGGAGTCTGACTGTGGTGTGTAAACAGTGCCGAACTGGACATTTATAGACGTAAATAACACAACAACACAGAACAAAAGAAAGCTCATTCATAATTGTGCGAAGGACATTAGCCAGGTTGTGACAAACAAATTTTCAGTCGGTTGTGTATCTGATTTCGGAGTTCAGCCCCAAAGCCATGTATTCTTTCTCTGGAGGAAATATAGAGCCTGCAGCCAGAATTGCTCCCCTGCCACACTGTTGTACCTTAATTAGCACAGGGCTGAGTTAAAGCATGGTGTGCTAACCTCCTACAGCAAAAAGGGGAATAACATCTGTGCCAAAGAATCAATTTTTCAACCCACTGCCCCTGTGTTTTCCGCTGATTAGAATTTTGTTAATCAAGCCTGCTCTGGAGACTATTGCAGCTGGACAACAAAGACAGGGGGAGTGTTGATCTCAGACCAAAAATGCCATTTAACATTGATCAAAGCCAATGTAACTACTTAACACAAATTCATGTCAAATCATTGATAAACAATAAAACTATGTAGTTTTTTCTCTAAATTTTCTGGAATAAATTCCAGATTTGGCAGTTTTAGCTTTTAATTGTTCCAGCTGATTTCTAAGTTTTTATATAGCTTTTTGGTAAATGTTATTGAACTCAAGATACTGAAGGGTGTCTCAGTGGATTCCTTTGTTTAAAGCTTTACATAAGGAAATTACTTAAACACATTTTACTACAGCAGCATTATATTCATTGTTCCTGCGTGACGAGCCCTGGGTTTTTTTTGAGTTGCTTTGGAGTATTTGGGTTCTTGTTAGGAGCTTTCTGTTCATTTTTTCCTCACAGTTTTTCATTATTGTTAGGTTGACACTGTCATGATCTCCTGTCCTGGCTCATAATATTCTCCTTTTCTCCTTCTTGCTTATATCTCTCGCTAACTCAGTCATCCTCTTTCCTCTCAGCCTGAAAGTCTGTGTGACAAACCACCAGATAACACCAGCATTTTGTTTCAGGGGCATTTTACACACCTGGGGGTAATAATAACACCTGCTTATAATCACTCGTCAACAGCTATTTAAGTTGGAGGAATTTCTTCAGCTGGTCCCTGGGTGTTGAACTAACCACATTAGTGAATGCCTGCCTCGTTGTGCACTGCAGTTGAGCGCTTGTGTTGCATGGGACGTCAGATGTCCCATGTTTGAGTCCACCCTCACCCACTGGTTGTGCCAGATGTTCTGATTGCTGTTTTAATTGTATTATCATCCTAGTAATCTTGAGTATTCAAGTTTTAGTCATTAATTATGAAGTTTTGGATTCCTGATTTAATGCCTTCATTGTCCTAATACAGAGTTCAATTTATTGCTTTATTGTCCAGTCTTTGTCTTTTTACTTTCCTTTGTATTTCAATTCAATTCAGTTTTATTCTTTTAGTGCCAAATCACAACATCAGTTGCTACAAGAGCTTAATTTTGATAAGGTCTGGTTTGTTATTTTTGTATGTTGAGCTTTAGTTTTATCTTAATATTTGATTTCTGATAACTATGTAGTTTTCTGATAGTTTCATAAGCTCATTTTAATACTGTACACCACTAATGCAAGTTTTGCATTTCTGGTCATTAGTCATTAGTGTAGTGATTTACACATTCACCTAACGAGTTAAGGACTCCTTGTTCCAGACCTTCCCAAAGTATGGGGCCCGCCCCCTAGGGGGGGGCGCAGAGCCATGGCAGGGGGAGCGAGGTATGAAAAGGAAAAAAACTAAACGCTTGGACACTGCTAGCACGGGGCGCCCACAGAAACGCAAAGCAGGAGATGAAGCATAGCTGAATATGTTTCCAAACCAACTTCATTCTAAGCCAAAGACTAGAAAATATGGTGAAGCAAATCTTCCCTTTGGCTTCACCTGCACAAGTGCCAAGGTAGGTCTCCCCTGCAGAATTGGTTTTCCCTTTGTCGGGAGCAGTGCTGGGCTCTTCAAATCACGGACAAACAGTATCCCACATTCTTGATTTTCAGTTCACAAACACTTGTTGTAATGACTAACTACTCCTGACATTTTGGAGATGTTAGATCTGTATAGAGTAAAGTTACAATGGGATACAAATAATATCAGGCTGATCCTGCCAAATTTGTTCCCTCGGTTCAAATCACGGACAAACAGTATCCCACAGTTGTTTGTTTTTAAACCCATTTTGCACAGAGAGGCATTTTTAAAAAAATGTATTGATAGCAATGTTGAATATTATTACACAGGGAAAAATAATAAATAATCACACCATGATGCCTCTGCCTTTGTAAATGGAGGGACTGTAACTGCGTGTAAAACCTGAAGACAGTCAGATTAACAGTAACAGTATTTCGTCTCTATCTGCCATTCTGAAATTCATCTCAGGTAAACAATAACGTGCGCACAGCGTAAAGTGAAAAAAGGCACACACCTTTAACGTTGCGTGACGAACTCTGTAAAAGCAAAAAAGGAGTTTTAAAAAAATCTCCATTTTCGGTGATTCCAAACGCCATTTATGTGTGGACGAAACAGCTGCGTTTTCAAAAATATCCGTGTAGGTGTGGACGTAGCATAAAAGAGTTAGTAGTTTATTTTCTTACTACCTGCAGATTACTTGTATTTGCTTAATTGTTTACTAAATGTTTGAGGTGTGAAATAAACCGCAATGGAGCAAAATATGGGTGTGTGTGGTTGGAGGATGTGTTACTGCGTGTGCACGCGGGTGGGGGGGGGGACATTTTTCATGTAAAACAAAGGGGGGCCCAGCAAAAAAAGTTTGGGAGCCACTGCCTTGTTCAATCCTGGGAGGACACAAATTCCCTTACGGTTTGTGTTACAGAAGGACATCTGTTGAGAAAATCTGCCAAATCAAATATGTGGAGCTACCTTTTGTGGTGAATAAGGAAGCAGCCAAAAGCAGTAGCTTCATTTTCTGCTTTGAGTTTATTTGTTCTCTGCTGTTACCTGGTCTCTGTGGTGTAAGTGTAAGTCTTCTTTTATCCATGTTTAATTATGTGTTCTTTGGGTTGTTCCCTAATTTACTTTTCTTGGATGGTTTGGCTTCGTGTCTGTCTCTTCCTGATTGTCTGCACTTGTGTCTCGTTCCTCCAGGTGTGCCTTATCCCACCAATCCCTCCTCTCTTCCTTGTAATGGTTTCTCTTGTGTAATCCTCGGTGTATCCTCTTATGCTCCTTCACATTTCCTAGTTCACTGGATTTTAGTGTTGTTGGAGTTTTTAATGAAGTTTGGTCTTTATCAGCCTCCTATAAACACACACCTTTTGTGAAATATTCTGCCTGGAGTTTTCTGTATTTGGGTCTGCCACATCCACACTATAATCTATACTACAATGACTTTATCATCAAGTTCTGCCACTTATTGGCAAGTTATTACATAAGATGGAAAATACAGCAGTAGTTTCATCTCATCTAATTAGCTGTGTTCTTGGCATTCATGTTTGTTTTGTCAATGACTGCATGGTGCATTTCATTGTCATGGTATTGCATTTTTTCCTGTCTATGTTCAATTTATGAAATGTTATTTTCAGTATAGAAACATGAACAGAAGTTGTGAAAATGGCAGTCGTTCCCATGCTATCAGTTTTTTTTACTGTTTTTTTCTTTTTTGTTTTTGTTTGTTTTCATGTATTTGGTCGTCGAATTTTTCATCGTCACTGAACAAAAAGTCATAGTAACACTTCCATCTTTTCTGTCAGCAGAGTCAGTTTCTTCCCTCTGAAGTCAGTGTAGTATCTCTGGGATTTTGGACTATAACTGATATCAAAGCTGACTGATAAAATGATATAAACCTTCAACTCGCTTACATGTATGAGCACACACATACAAACCCTCTCTCAAATGCACCAAAATATATTCTGCCTTAGGCATTAGTGTCAAACTCACCACACATACCACACAGGCTCACAAGTTCAACTTATGTCTTTTTATAAATCTTTTAAATGGTCAACCTTGACAAGCCTCCTGTTTTATAGAAAAGCCCCCTCTTAGCTTTACAGTTTTCTTTCTTTCTTTTTTTTTTTTCAAACATACAGAGTACTTCCCAGATGGTTTATGACGAGGAAGATTTGAATCCTTCGTTCTGACCTTGACTGGTTGAAACACACTATGGTTTTTGTTTTTTAGGGGAGCTCTCAATCAGTGCTGGAAGGTGTATGAGTTCAATTTCAGTGTGTGGGCTGAATTATGTCAGTGTAGTTTCAAATTTGCTGTTGATTGATTTCTTTTTTTATTAACCATCCTTTAAGCAACATTAACTTTATTACTGTGCTATACCTTCATTTAAAAATATTTTTTAACTGCTATATTAATTTTGGCATAAAATGATTAGCATCTAATTTCTTTCATTTCATTTGACTGCTGTAAAAGGCTGGTAAAAAGAGAGGAATAGAGGGTTGATGAGGACTTGTTACCAGCCATTCATTATCTTTCATGAGTGTCAAAACTATACTAATTTGGTACATTCTAGTTGGCCACTTTTTCAATTTAGGCAAAAATTCTAACCGGAGTACTAAAGATTACAACTGGAGGTCCTCCGTGCTGACAGCAGTCAGATTGTTTGGCAAGAAAATTTGATCACACTGGAGATGTTTTTTACTAACTCTTGTAGAAAAACAAAATCTTGTCATTCATATCCCACACAAACACTTTGCAATGAATTCCAGATTAAGTTTAAAATAAGAATGCGTGCAAGGCTAAGCAGTGCTAGCCAATAGATCCTCCTGTTTGGCTGTTACTCTGGGAAAAGACGAGAAAGACGGTGATGGAAGCGTGACTGGAGCTGCGATGTAGCCTATATAATATTTATATTGTACGAACGTGATAATTCTGTATATTGTAATAACGTGATATTATATTGTTCAAACATGAAAGGTATATTGTTAGAACAATATACTTTTCACTTTTCTATTTTTCGCTTCCGTACTACGCTTCCATATCCAAGGCTTTTCAATGTGGCCTCACAAAATTATCACAACTACAACAACCATAAAAAGAGTTGGATAGACATTGCTGCTCAATCACAGCTGCCTGGTCAATGTTTTTCATTAGTAATTTAGCAAAGTTGACGGTGGTGTGTGTCCGCTACTTTGAAACACTTGGGCCGCTCTGCCCGCCACAGTTTCAAACTGGTCATGTGACTGCATGGCCACATCTGATTGGTAAAAATGTTACCGGAAACTCCACTTGCTGCATGTTATCTAATGTGTTAAACTAATTATATTTTTATAAAGTAATGAGTCAAATTTTGCAAATGTAGCGGAGTAAAAGTACAGTTTCTTCTTCACAAATGTACTCAAGTAAAAGTAAAAAGTATCGTGCAAAAAAGGTACTTTAAAAGTACTTTTTTTTTTCAAAAACTTACTCAAGTAAATGTAACGGAGTAAATGTAACTCATTACTACCCACCTCTGTAAATAAGTCATAGAAATATGATTCACTGAGGTTTGAGGGAAGCGGTGTAATGCTGAATTTCATACTGAAAAAAGCATATATTATTGTGATCATGACAGTTAATGGGATTTGTGATAGTTGGAGTGTTTATTTACGGCATGTTTAGAGCTGAGTTCCTTTCTTCTTCTCAATAATAACACCAGTATTTTATTGAAACCAAGCAGAACCAAACTTAACTGAACTGTGTTTCAGGTTTTTAGTCACATTCCTACATGGAAAATGGTACATAATTAAAACGTCTCTGCACACAGAGAGATTTTCATGCAGTTTCTCTTTTTCTTTGCTCTTTCAGAGCCATACACATGTAGGAATGTTTGATGGGTTATGTAATACTAAGTTTAATAAGTACCTCCTGCCTCACACAGCTTACCTTCAGCCAAAGACAACCCAAAGTAACTATATAAACATATGGAGCTCAGGATCTGATGGTAAATAATGTTTATAGGTCTACTGCACATCATACAGGTGAGCTGTTACAAGCAAATTTCTTGATTATGGTGTTGGCATAATAATGCAGCTCTCCTCTGGATAAGCCCTGCACTCCAGCTGAGTCTCAGTCCTCAGGACTACACACAGGCTGTATCCCAATTTAGGGTCTGCAGCCTTAAAGTACGCATTTCAAGGCCGAGTACGTCACAGCGGCGCGACGAAGGCTGTCCCAATTCAAAGGCTGCTCAAAATGCGGCCCTGAAATGCGTCCTTCAAATCCCTGAATTTTAAGGCTGTGGCAGTGTAGACTTCGTGGCCCAACATATCCCAGAATGCATAGCGCGGCGGTGGGTGTGGATAATTTTGCCGAAAAAAAACGGCGGATGAGGGGCAGCCGAAGAGTAAACTTTAAGTAAGTACTGAATATTATGTCACTTATTTATGTGCAAATGTTTAATAACACAGAACATTAAAACATTACTGTTGGCAACATGTTGGTATAGTTATGTGACATTAGTGACGTTTGTACTAACTTGGTTTTAAAGCCTTTACTTTAAAATATACACCGTTCAATAGCTGAGCTTAATCTTACAGAGAATGATCAAAGCTCATGTAGAAAGAAAAAAAAAATGAACAAAAGATTTTCTCCTTCATTTCTGTCAAACAAAGCTGTATGACACGTTTCCAGCTTTTAGTATCATGGTTGCTAGGCAACCTGGGCAGCGCAACGGAGGCTAGACTGTCCCATTTCACAAGCCTCGCACTTCCGGCCTTAGCGGTCTTTGAGTACGCGGCCCTTGAGGATCATTGAGGCTGCGTACTGTAAGGCTGCAGACCCTGAATTGGGATACAGCCACAGTCCCCAGCAATTTCAATCAGAAGAGATTTGAAAAACACATTGATTGTCCTTCAGTCACCTCTCATTTATCTTAATTGCTGCACTGTTTTTGGAATGAAACGCATGCAGAACCTGAGCTTCCACTGTATTATTTTTTGTTAGGATATCACTCGCTCCCTTGCTCTCCGTCATCAGGTGTTTTAGTTTTTATGCAACTAATCCGCATTGCTCTTTGTAGGTAATTGCTGAAATGAACAGAATGCATATTTGTATATAAATTAACATGTTGTTAGTAGATCACACAAAGAACTGAATTTCAACCACTTACACCAGCTGTAAATATTTTATTTCCTTCCTTGGAACAAAAATTATGGAGTGTCACTCTACACCTCTGTATTTAGTTGAATAGATGTGCCAGAAAAGGAAAGTGGCCAGTAAATGTATTTTTTTTTTAATGTAAATACAATAATATAGGCCAACGTGAATTGTTTTTAGTAATGTTGTTTTATGCACAACATTACTATGAATGATTCTGTATTGAGACGGAAGGTTGGATGTATTTTCTTGGTTTCCATTGTGTGCTTAATACCACGCTTGAAGGAACATGTTTAAACAGCCAGCTGATCCCAACTCTTTGAGGACAATTATTGATTAAGACATTGGCTTAGATTTAGTTCAGCTGATTTTGTTGCTGGATGTGTAAAATAAGAATTTATTGATTAGAAAACACATTGCTGGAACAGCAATTTGTGGGCTGCTTGAGATCAATAATAAAATATGCTTATGCTCTTCATATCTGCTTTAGTACCTCTGATGTTATTATGTATTGGAAAGGGGAGTGGATTAAGATTGATCGCAAGTATAAGAGGGTAGATAGATGCACCTTTTATGCATTAGTGATAATTTGATCCTGTACAAAGCTTTCTCGTCATCTTCTCTCTAACTGTCAACACTTTAGGTTTACTGATGAAACGGGGGATTTCTTACTCAGAGTAATCATCTGATTAAAATGCCACCACTGCTTAGCTGAAAAACACACATAATAGATGTTTATTCCTTTATCAGCTTGAAAAAGATGCATCATTTGCATCCAGTCTGATATTGGACAATTTCTGTGGCCACGGGAATGAAAACAGTGGTAATGTTCAATACTTAATTTGCTGGACATTAAATTGGTGCTATCACGTTATCTTCCCGGAGGCAGTCTCTGTTATTTCATCCCTTTATCATTCCTCTCTGACATCACTGGCTCCAGCGTTTCTCAGTGAAGGAGACTTTATCTCCTCCTGGTCTGGTATTCTTTGAGGTTTTTCATTTTCTCTCTTTTAGTTCTTTTTCCATTTTGTCTAGCCTCCAAGGTAAAAGAAAAGAAAAGACAGTTTTAATTTGTTTATGAAGCTCTGAAAGTGATGCTAATTTCATTTAAAAAAAGAAAAAACAGAAATATGTCCTTTGGTAATGGTGGTTAAACCACCTATTTATTTATGTTTGTTCAGTTGTTCTTTTAATCTTTATTTAATTAGACACTTTAATTAACATTAAAGTCTATTTTTCAAGAGCAGACTGAGAATCACAAAAACCCAATTAGTACACTAAAACAACAAAACCGTAGATTAAACAAGGAATTAATCAACACAGTTACAAGAATAATAATAATAATAATCATGAAGCTTTAAGGCTATTAAAAAAGCATGCTGTATGAAAGCAATATGCAGTGAAATGTTCATTTGAACCCAGTTCCACCAACTAGTTTCAGGAATTTGCTTTAAGGAGTTTTGGTACAGCAAGAAAGAAGAGACATAAATAGAAGCAAACTAACGACTGCCAAAATTACTTGTAATTACAATAATGGCTTTACTCTGAATGTTTTTTTACTCCTATTTTAAGGCTAAAAGTGTAATCTGTACATGTATGCAAAAAAAAAAAATCAAATAAAAAAAACAAACAAGATTTGTTGGTCCTATGACACACTTTTTTATCTTTATTATGATTGCAGTTTCCAGGAAGTGAAAAATATTTCACTTTTAAATTTTCTTTTAATAAATTCTTTAAGCTTGTGTTGCTTTTTTGGTTTCTGCTGGAAGCCTAATTCGTAGCGTTGTTGTCACTAAAGGCAGTAAGCAGTTTTTTAACACCTTGATTCAGAGACAAACAATTGCACTTCTAGCTAAATCACTGCCAGTAATGAGTGTCATCCACATTGCATTGCATTATGATATTATGTAATACCTAAGGTGAAAAAAAATCTAATTTTAATTACTTTTTTATTCCTTGCCATATAGAAAAATTGCATGATTGGCAGATTCAATAGAACGGGGTCTGCTGTGAGCTGCTTAACGTCAGCAAAAATAAATAATCAAGCAGAAAGCCCCTGAACAACAAAAATAATAATTTGAAAAATAGCAGTTATTGCATGCTGGTCTTTTTGTTTGCGTTGCAGTTTGGTGAAGCTGAACAAAATTCCTATCAAATATACTTGATGCCGTTTTTCTTTTCTGCTGTCACTGTGTGTAGTTCTGTTGTCAGCACTCTACACTTTAGCTAAAATCTCTCTCTATATTCCTTCATGTTACTCTGTTAATGTGACCAGTACAATAAGTGAATGCACGGGCCTGCAACTGCTACGCTCCAAGTAAAAACCTCCTAGATTACTGAAAGAGACAGTTATAATGCTCCCATAATGCAGGATCTAATTAGTTGCTGGTACTGAAGAAAAAATAAAAATATGCAAACTTGTTGCCTTAGAAAAAATAAGTACAGTTTACAGTATAGTTTACAGTTTGCAATATAAAATAATTAGTTCAACTGACATAAACATTTAAATTTCATCAGTAACTTTATTTAAATTTTGCTTGATTAAAAATTCTATGCAACTTAATCATCACATTACATTTTGTCATCCTTGAATTTAGAGATTTCTAAATTCTAGCTCAATAACACAAATTTATTAAGTATAATAAAAATAAAAGTAAAATTAATAATTAGAATGTTTCTTGGGCTGGTTTAACAACTTTTATTTTCTGATGCAAACAAGTGCTTCCAACATGTAAATCAATACTTGATACTGATCTCATCTGTATAACACTGCATTATAATGTCATGCTAAAAAAAGGATTTCAGAACAGCAATAGAAAAAAGAGAAATCCTTGGAATTCTGAAAGTTCAGCGGACTGACAGAATAACAAACAATCACTGAGCTTCTCAGTTTTTGACGTAAAGCATATCACTTCTGTCAAACATGGTTTTACTATAGCTTGGGTGTGTATGGCTGCCAATGGAAGCAGCATACTGACATGTATTAATGATTTCAAAGCTAACAGCAGCAGCAGGATAAATGTGGGGGTATAGTAGAATATACTGTGTGCACAGATTGAAAATGTATCAGAAAGCACTGGATGGCACTCCCATGGTTCTAGGTCTTAAACCCAGGTTTGGGGTTTTTTGCTTTTAAATTGTGGTTATTCCAATGTTCACATTTTCAAAGTTTTTTTTTAGTTCTAACTTGTGTTAGTAATTTTATTTGTTTCCTCAGTCTCATCCTTTTGTGCCTTTCCCCTTGTCAAGTTTACCCATGTGTCTGTATCTTCCTATTTATTGTTTCTCACTTCGTTTTTTTTTCCTCCTGAGTCAAGTTTTACTTTTCTCCTCATGTCTTGTTGTCTTGATTTTTAACATCTGTGTCATTATCCTCTTATTTCCCCGATTAATTTCATGTGTAATAAATATTCTGATTAAACTCGTGTGTATAAATAGTCCTGTCCTTCCCCTCAGTCTTTGTCTTGGTGTCTGTTTCCTTTGTATCCTCTTTTTGCAATTCTTACCTCTGCCTGTCTGTAACACACGTACTCATTCATACTTGCCCTCATTCAGAAGTACATTCAACATCAGTATTGAGCTAAACATTTAACCAAAGTAACAAAAGAAGGTTATTAAGATAAAGAGGTGGGAAATCTTCAAATGAGTCTATTTGATCTCAGTCTGACTGCGTGTTGGTTCACCTGTGCACCAGAGAGACTTCCCGTCATATAAAAGTTGAATGTGCCTGCAGTAAAAGCCTGTAAGAGAATCACCATTAAATGAAAATACAATGTGCCCTCCATTAGCTATTGCTCAAAAGCTTTAGGCAATCACTGACTGTAAAGGATTTAATATGAAGGCTGTGATAAGTACTTACTATACTACTTTAACTGTAGAGTAGCCACATACTTAGCGGTATCAGCACTATGAGTACAAATAAAAAGTCTACCTTAGTTGGTTCAATCCTGGTGGCAATGGAAACCTTAAAGCTGGAAGCTTATTAATTTAAGATAGTATCCATTTTTCTATTTTACGTTGAATATGCTGACACACAGAGATTAGAAGATCACAAAACCTTTAACAACCCAAGTATTTTCTGTTCCAGGATGAATGGAAAAGGAGTGAAGTGTGAAATTACTGAAAGTGTACGGTAGCAGATCGTTGGAGTGATCCTTGCATTACAATTGATTGGTTAATTACTAAGTCAGTGCTGCTCACTTTAGTTCAGAATTGATCAAACTCTTTGCTTCTGTCATTCTTCAAAGGCTCTACTTCCATTTCCTTTGCCCTTTCACTACACTTTCTTTCTACTTCTTTTTTCTTCTCTTCTGACCTCTCCTGTCATCTTCTTTCCTCGTCAGTTGCTGCATCTTTCTTCACATCTCACTTTTGTGATTAAGTCATGCAGTCATTTCTCCTCTCAGCTTTCTTTACTTTTCCTTTATTCAGAGTAACTCTATAATTCAGTCTGAGGTGTAAGATGACGTTTTGCATTTGGAATTTTCTGAATCTCTTGATTATTTTGGTATTTGTTTCTGAGCAGGTGTGAGTTGATGCATGCCCATCTTAAATTGCCTTTAAATGTGATACTTATCCTCTCATTCCTCTTTTATTTTCTTGCAGGGAAAGAGATGTTGGTCAGATTACATTGAGCACTGAGCCTAGACTTAAATTCATAAAAGGTTTTTAAAAATTTGAGTTTTCACTGTATGCCACAAAAAGATAGAACATTTCAGCGTTATTGGTGATTTTAAAAAGCCTTTGACAACAAACATGTGTCTCTAATTTTTACTTTTTGTATCTATTCAGCAGTATTTGCTGCCCAGATACAAACACTCTACTACTGAATAAAAAGCTGTAATTTAAAAACATTATTCATGTGCAGGCTTTTGTTCAACGATGCATGTTAACCTCCTCAGTGGAGGTCATTATGTGATTGGTTTGGTGTCTGTTTGTTTATTTTCTCTCTTAGCTAAATAACTCAAGAAAATACAAAAAAATGAATTTGCATGTGAACTTTAACAATGATGGCGTTTGAACAAACTTAGAAGTAATAAACATCTGGAATTGATTAATCAGGAAGCATTTTTTTATCACCACAAAATATTTTGCAATAAATTCTTACAAATGCATGTCACAATTCAAATAAGAAAAAATAGGATCCATCATAGGCAGACCAGATCCAGATGCATTTATGGATCCAGGGAATAAATTTATCCATGATGTACATTTTCTTTTTTTCTTTTTTTCAGATTTATGCAGACTTGGACTGCTGTCGTCTATTTATACTTCATGTGTCATTTCGTCAGGGTTAGAGGTCAAAGATTAAGAAAAGGGGCAACAAGGGATGATGTGATGATTCTGCATGATCAGAAAGAAAATATGTACACTTCTGTAGGGGTAACTTAGCATGTACACAACTGCACAAGGTGTGATCAGGTCAGGGATTAGTTGATGTTTGCATCAGACACCAGCTGTGGTTCAAAAACAACCCATTAGGCACCTAATGGAGACAGGGCTGCTCTCTTTTTCCAAAGTTACCAGCCACATGCTAATGATCTGTACACAGCAACTTAATCTCTAAGTAAGCAACCAAGAAGAACCTTACAGTCAAAAACATGGCCATTTTCTGAGGATTTGTCAGTAAAGTGAACATTGTTTTGTGACAGTTTACACCACTGTGCTAATATATAGGGCTGTACCTTGGCTTCCTCTCTGGTAAGCCGATAGTACATCTTATTCTATGGTCTTGTAGCTATTATACATTGGATTTGTGCACCATTAACAACTACATTTCTGTTTCATCCCCAATCTCGTCACCGTTTTACAGCAGTTTTCTTCTAAAAGTTCTCTCACCTTCATTTGTTTACTGTATGCCACCTGAGAGTGGGTTTGTGTTGTTGGTCTAGTGAAGGCACAGCAAAATGTGCTGTGCCTCAGTGCCAGATTGAGAAACTTGTGGCGATTTCTGTGGAGGAACATATGTGGAGGTGCTTTAAACAAAATCCTGTAGTTTTATATAATGAAAATAAAAAATAGGGGAAAAGGTTGTTAGTTTGTTAAGGATCAACCAAATGAAAAATTTCTTTAAAAAGTATAACACAACTAACATGGGACCATGTAATCAAGAGTCTCTGGGGGATTTGGATGGAGAAGAATATGACACACAACAAAGATCACCACGTGGAAATGCATGAAAGAATGAATGAACTGGGTAAATCCTTAGGTGTTTGTTTATGAGAATATGAACAAAATATATACTTATTATGTGTCTCAATTTGGTCTTTGCTATCCCTCTCTAGTATTTAGTCAGACGCATGCCTTTGTAATGTGTAAAATAGTATTAGTTACTGGTAAAAGTTGTGAGCATGAATTCACTACCAAAATCTACATAATCAATCTCATCCTCCTTCCTTGAATGTAAATAGGGGTTTTTTTTTTTGCACTGCATATGAGCTACAGTGAATAATAGCATGTCACTGGGCATCTCCGTGTCAAATGATGTGTCTATATGCCTGCATAATGGACACATCTGTTTATCGAAAATAATCCTATCAATCTTTTTCTTGCCCTTATTCTATGAGGACTTCCCTTTGTATACAGTTTTTATAATGTACATATTAAGATTCGATCCATGGTGTTGCATATTTTTATGCTTAAAGTTAGACTACAGAGTTTGTTTTCTATAAAAACAGTCTCATGAAGGATTGCATTCATACAATACAAGCCAGTACATACTTTTGTTTAAAAAAATGTAGTTTCATTTGGATGGAGGTCTTTATTTATTTATTTTTTTTACCTTTGTACTATTAACGTAACCATATTCTTATTTAAATACAGCTATTATCAATTACCAGACATGATATGTCTGTATTTATACATGTTTGCATGTCTGTATGTGTGTGCAGCTGTTCTTGAACACACCTAATGTAGTGGAAACTCTGCAGATGGGTTTTGAATACTTTGACATAAACCTGTTTGTCTGTTAGCATATTTTATCAATGAAATCTCACCCATGCAATCATGAAACTCTGCGAATGTGTAGTTTGCATTAAAATGAACACTGCATTCATTAAGCTCATCGCGACCTGGTCTCTAGCTTAAGTGTGATTCTGAAAGCTCAGCATTTGAGCTATTTTACAGTGCAGCTGACTTAAGATCAGTAACTTTTGTTTACAATTCTTCTTTTTTTTTCTTTTCCTTTTTTTTCTACAAACTGAGCCATTTAAATCAAGTACTCATTCATTAATTAGTTTTTTCGCTTGACTGTCTAAATGCTTCTGGAGATTATTCATAGTGTCATTAGCAGTTGAATAGATCTTTTACTATCTGAAAGAACAGATTGGGCTCATATATGGGTAGTTACAACCAAAATCAGTTTGACTTGACTATGTCTGTACCATAGCTTTATTTAAGTCAGTGGTTCAACCCACTCACTCAAAACCAACATGAGTCAGGTTATGTCAGTGACTGAGCTGCGTAACATGTTTTCTTTGCTTTGTTTGATGTGATTTTTTTTTTATAAACTCAAGTAAACAAAACTGTAAGAAAGAGAAGAGACAGGGGAGTGAGGAGGGTGGAGAGAAGAGAGAAGAAAAGGCAGGAGGGTAATTCCACACTATGATCCAGTGTTTGATATTTAACTTGTGGCTAAAATCAATACTTTATGTTTGATGAGAAACACACAGCCTTCCAGCTTGACTATTTACTACAGCTTCCTACAGCTTTCTGCCACACAAACAATGACTAAAGACATATTTGCTACTCAGTCCAATAAACAGTCTATAAAATTGGCTCTGTAAGTATTTGGTTAGTGATATCATTTCCATAACTTTGCCTCTATTCATCGCTACAGTATAAATTAAGCCATCCAGATTTACTTTAATTTACTGTCCTCACAATTTATTAATCACAGCAACTGTACACATGTAGCCTTGAGATTTTCATAGGCTCAAATTTAAATGAACAATTAACAGATGAGTAGCTTCATCGCCGGGTGTTATCTGCTTGTCTTTTGATTTCATGGCACAGCTCCTCAATGAATGCTTCCATATGAAACATAATTGATGTCAACCATGTATTGTTAGCAACAAAAATTTCTGGCACAACTTCACTTTCTTCCAAGGTGCATGGAGAGGATGAGAAACTAACAACACAGGAACTCCAGCAACACTTAAAGGTAAAGAGGAACAACTTGTACCAACCTTGTAATGTTTGAAGAATTTTGATCATTATATCCTTGGACAGGGGGTGGATCTGACTCAGTCGTTATAGTAACTGCAATTTAGGGTTTAGGACAAGAATAAGTCAGGTCAGGCCACTGTTATACCATATTTTCCACACTATAAGGCACACTTAAACTCCTTTAATTTTCTCAAAAATTGACAGTGCACCTTATAATCCGGTGTGCTTTATCTATGAATTCTAGTTTTGCTTACTGTCCTCGAACCGATTTTATGTCAAAAAATGTTTTAGTACGACTTTGGTAAGCTACAAAACTGCAATGCTTGATGGATTGTCGGAGCATAATGGCTACCGTAGTCAGGAGCCTCGCGGACTTGGAGTAATCTGTGTCCAAAACTCTGTCAGCTTTAGGTCCACTTGATAAAAGTTAATGTGAGGGTTTCCAAGGGTCAGGGACAAATGCAATTGCATGGCAGGATTTTGTAAACGGACCAATTTTCAGTCAGGAGAACAACTGAGATAATCCATCCACATTATTAAGTTAATCATTAACATACTGCAACAACATGGGAATAGAGCAGCTGCAAGAGAATTCAATATTAATGAATCAATGGTATGGAAGTGGAAGAAGCAACAATTATGAGTTGAGTGAAGTTTAGATAAATAAAACTTTTGTTTCGTTTAATGCACCTTATAATCCTTACTTACTTACGTATCATAAACCATTTTCACAAATTAATTCATGCATGTCAAAAGAATCAGGTCGGGACATTGTTCAGATTTGTTCTTCCTCGCATGTAGCACACAGCAGACAATAATCCTCATCAGCTACATTCTCTCTTCTGGAAACACTCTGTATAGTTTCAGCAACAGAGCTGCCTGATAAGAGCTAGAAGAAATTACGACATAGGAATCCCAGTCAGCTAGCTGTGAATGCACTGGACTATTCCTGGCACTATTTTCATGTCAGCACACATCAATGCAATCAGACATCACACAGACTTTGTAATAGGGGGCTGTGCTGGACATTTGGGTTTTCACATGCACCTTCTTCATTTGATGTCTGGAAAAGTTCACTGCTGGAGTGCATGTGTGAAAATGTATGGCGTTATTTTTGTGCCACTATTCTGAGCGCACGTAAAAAGAAATGTGAGCACACGTAAAAAAAATTTGCAGGTGCACACACACACACACACACACACACACACAATAGCAGCCCCACTCGCTCAGTTTTTGCATTTGCTCTTGCTCGCAATGTGTTGCTTGCGCTCTCAACATTTCTGCCCGTGCGCGTTCAACTCAAAAATATATATATAATATAAAATATAGCTAAGGCCTAAGACCTTACACTATCTGTCATTTTTAGACAATCTGATGCCTTGATTATATAAGGAAAATCACAAAGAGACAGGATGAGGTGATGACACTGACGCAAAGGGACCAGGGAGCACTCAAACATGGGCCAGTGCAGTAAGGACTGGGCCTCAGCATAAGAATTTTGCAATCTGCAATCAGAGTCATACAATATTATATATATTCAACATCAAAGTGTTTAGGAAGAGTTGGCAGAAAAGCAGACTTACAGAAACTGTGAATTAAGGGCCCAGAGTGCCTTTGTGTACTTGAGGCTGTTTCACTGTCAAGCTATTAAGCCCCCATGGACATGGGTGTCTGTGAGTGTGGACATTAGAAATGGGACATTGTCTGAAACAGTTTTGTTGATATCACAAAAATCCTGTAGATGTCACTCTTTCTACTGTTACAATAAAAAAACAGCTCAATAAGCATAGTTGGGATCAGATTCATTGCTCTGTATATCTATTGTTTAAATATCCCTGCCTCTTTTTCCTCTTCCTCTACAGCTCTACTGCTCCATGCCATCGTCCCCTCTCCTTTTTCTGCCGCATGCTTATTTTTCACAGTGACACTTCTGTGGAAAGGGCAGATGGATGACCTACACATCTTGACTGTAAAGATGAATTACCAGCCTTACCAAATCACTCTTGTCCCATTTTATGAAAGCGCCTTCAAATACAATGTTTTCTCTCTTTTGTCTTTTGCTTTACTGTCAGCACAGTAAAGCTTTCAGAGTGCTAAAGGTTATCAGGCAATATATATGAAGGTTTACTAAGATATCTGCAACTGTTAGTTGCTTCATACAAACAAGAAAAATACAAGCAGGTACACATGTGTATATCTATCAAATACAGTGAGTGTCTAAAAAGGAGTTTTGTATATAAAGAGTGTGCTATGATATTGTAGATGGGGTGAATGGCACTGATATATATTTGCTCACACCAGTTCTGCTTCTGCAGAAGAACATTAAAAATCCTGCTCATGCCCATCTGGGGCCTCTGGATATATGGGGCCAGGATCTCCTCCATACCTGCTTCATGCCCTGGGGGACAGGGCTGTGGTTCCCCACACTCCCTAGCAGATCGTTACATGGAGAAACCTTTGGAATACAAGCATGCTGATCCACAAAGGTATGCACACAGGTGTACACACGGGTGTTCACAGACGCAGACTACACCTTTCTTGGCTGCTGCCTCAAAGCACATTGTGCGCTGTCTATCTTGTGTGCTGCACAATATCGTTTAATATTTAGTATCTACTGTTATCTACTGCTAGCTAGTTTATTGTGATGGTCCTGTATTTATTATGTTGCTCTTTTTTTGTTTGCTTTCTCTTCTGTTTTTTTTTCTCCATACAGGTGATCCAGGTGTTTTGTTTGTTTTTCCTTCTTTCTTCCCCCCTTTCTCACCATCTCTTCTCCCCTTTGGTTTTCTTTCTTTCCCTCTCTTTCTTTCATTCTTTCTCCCTGTCCTATCCCCCAGTCATGTCTGTCCCGTTTGTAGCAACCGAAAATAAAATAAACAATTAAGACAACAATTCTGATGGCTAAAGATCCAAACGGGACACAAAAAAAAAAAAAAATCCTGCTCATGATTTTGTACTGACTTTCTTCTATCATCAAATACTCATGATATTTCCATTAACTTTCTTTACCATGTATCCAATTTACATTAACTTTAACCAGTGTTAGTCAAGTTACTAGAAAATAGTAATTAGTTACTAATTACTTATTACTTCTCCCAAAAAATAATCACATTACTTTACCGATTACTTATCTCCAAAAGTAATTAGTTACTTTATTACTTAGATACTTTTTAAAAACATGATACACAACCTAAATACGTAATAGAGTAGAAGACCTTTCAGCCCAATTCTATTTCTTCTGCATAATTAATGATATAAAATTGAATCAAATGAAAAAGTCTCTTTTTAAAAATTTCTTTAATATTTTAATTTTATGCATCAAGCAAAAAATTAAATTATGTGCAACAGTGTTTGACTTGAAGAAATTTGTTTAACATTAAAACTTTATTTTCTGCATATTCCAGAATATAAAATCTTTTTTTGTGTGTTTACACTCACTCTTTCGCATAGATGCAAGTAAAACACAGCAAAAAATAATAAAATCAAAGATTTTAGTGGTATTAAGTCCTGTTGCTCTTAAATCTATTTTCACCTATTTAGCAGGAGTGGAGCCAGCTTTGTCCGGCGGTTATGTCAGTGGAGGGATCCGAGGGTTTCTCTGTGAATTTCACATTCCCATGGCAGCATACGAGGTGTTTGCTCAGATTTGAAGTTTAATTTTTCACTGTAGAACAAAGTTTTTTACCCACGCAAAATGTACGCTAATGTTTTTATCACTTTTCACAAAATCAAACTCCAAGTAATGTCAGTACTTCCAAGCTTTAAATGCTGCATGGTCGTACTCTCTCACACAATCCATATTATCCGTTGTTGTTCTACACAGGTGTCTGTTGCTGCCACGGACATTGCACGCTCTTACGTCATTGTCATGAGACACACTCACAAACAAAATTACAGTTTAGTAACGCAGTACGGCAGCATGCTTACGGGAAAGTAACAGTAATCTAGTTACTTTTTTGCAACAGTAATCCCTTACTTTACTCGTTACTTGAAAAAGTAATCTGATTACACTAACACTTAAAGAACTTAAAGAAGTCCAGACGCTTTTCTTTGCAAGCTCCTTTTTACTATGATGACCTGGATGACTGAGAACCTTCACAGACATTACACTAACACGTTACTTGTAACGAGTTACTGCACATCTCTGAACATAACAGACATCTGTTAGGAGTTGAGGATGAAGCCTGAGTATCCAGAGGAAACCCAAACAAGGACAGGAAATATCCACACATAAAAATAGAAAAGCTCCAGACAATTAGGTCTAAACCAGGACCCTTCTTGCTGTGAGTGCTAAAACACGGTGCCATACTTTTTTAGGGTAAATTAAATATATCATGTGATGCACAATGCTCACATCCTTTACAAAAAGGAGAACTGCAAAGCCAGCAGCTTTAAGGAACATTATCAGTGATGGCCCGATCCATAATTAACCTCCTAGGACCTGGCGTCCACATATGTGAACATCACATTTGGGGTTATTTAGACCAAAATACTTAATTTTTCTCTACAAGGGCCTGATATCCACTTACAAGGACATTATACTGCTACTGTTCTATCGAAATTTTAAACGAATATCCTCATATGTGGCTCTCATTTTGTTAGAAACAAAAATCAGGTAAAAAAAAAAAAATCTGGTAATTCTTTGTTTTTACATTCAACGGGGTCCCAATATGCCCAAATATCAAAGAGAAATTAAAAATGCATGCCATGGAAGAGTTGGAGGTTAAGTCTATGGTATGGATTTACAAAAATATGTCTTGTCTTTGCTCTGTCCATTCAGAGAATGAGATCAGCTAGAGTGCCTCAAGATGACTTCAGCTTGATAAATGCCTATTTTCACAGGGGTGTCTACTGAAGGAAATCACTAAGCTCCTTGTGCTCTGAAAGTGTTCTCTATGTATTCCCGGCAGAGTAACATCAACATTTGTTATGTGTCTGGCTCATCCTTAAGTAGACCTGAGTGTGTAGTGTTTCTGAAACAAACAGTTAACAGGACATTTTGTCTCCTCATATTGTGTTGGTTTGTGTGCATTTCAGAGTGCAACGGTCTTTTTGCTCCAGCTTTCTTATTCACTGCCAAGCAAAATCACTTCCATCACAGGCAGCAGCATTGTCTCTGTCCACATTCCTGTGTGTGTGCGTGACAGAGAGAGAGAAATGCCACTTGCCTGACGACTCAGTGGTGGATGTGTTAACTGGATGTTTGTAATATGTGATAAAGCAAAATAGGGAAAATGGAAAATATTGAAAATGTTTTTCTGGTGAATCTCTTACACAAATGCATTGTTCTCTTGTGGTATGGAGATTGACTTGATGGAAGCAAAACAGTCTGAAGTCAATAATGTAGGTAATGCAGAACTGTCCCTTTTGGAAAACAAAAGCTTATTGCATTTTATTGTTATTTGTTCCTTCAGCCTTAATTTGGGCTCGATAAAATGTCATTTTAGAGAGCAGAATAATCAGTTGGGCTTCCTGCAAAAAGCACAAAAGCACATTTGCAGCCCTAAATATGTTTTTTTTTCTTTCTTTTTTTTACCTAATATTGGCAGCTAACCCATTTGAAGTGCCATTACCTAAACAACTATGGCCAGAAAGACCTTTAACGCTTGTCACTCTTTCCAGGATGAAAAGCTGTCAACAACAAGGTGTGCTTGCTAATGCTTCTAGAAACAAGGGGTGTAAGAAAAGAATTTGTTTTCAAAAGCCTGATTAATCTGACAGAGGGAACGATAAAGTTAGAGGTGAACAGATAAGATTTTGCCCAAAACTCAACTTGGGCTCTTTTGTACATTTTATAATCATCAAAAATTTGGTCTGTGGACTTGGTAGATTTGGTTTAACTGCCTTCCACAGCAGTTAAATCAAATCTACAGATGCATAAAGAGTTATGGTAAAAAGGGAGAGAAATATACAATTAAAAGAGAGTGATGAAAGCAAGGCAAACAGGAATGAGGACATTGAGGCTGTGGACAGCTACAGGTACCTTGGTGTTCATCTGAACAATAGACTGGACTGGACTCATAACTCAGACGCCCTCTACAGGAAAGGGCAGAGCAGGCTGTACCTGCTGCGGAGACTCAGGTCGTTTGGAGTGGAGGGCCCACTCCTGAAGAAATTCTATGACTCTGTTGTGGCTTCTGCTATCTTTTATGGCGTGGTCTGCTGGGGCGGCAGCATCTCTGCTGGGGACAGGAAGAGACTGAACAGGGTGATCCGAAGGGCCAGCTCTGTTCTAGGATGCCCTCTGGACCCAGTGGAGGTGGTGAGTGACAGGAGAACGGCGGCTAAGCTGTCATCCCTGATGGACAACATCTCCCACCCCATGCAGCAGACTGTGACAGCACTGAGCAGCTCCTTCAGTGGGAGACTGCGGCACCCACGGTGTGGGACGGAGAGATTTCGCAGGTCTTTCCTCCCCACTGCTGTCAGACTCCATAATAAAGACTTTAACTGATCAAGCACACACATCCATACATATGCAATAATACTAAGTGCAATAATCCTTTCTGTCATCGTTGTATTTTTACTCAGTTGTATATAGTATTTGTATTTGTATTCTATTTTTATCTTATTGTATATTTATTTTATTTTATTCTACTGTATATAGTATTTTATTTTATTCTATTCTGTACAGTTGTGTACTGTATTTATTCTTATTGTATTCTAATTTTTGCCTCATAACTTTTGCACTGTCCACTTCCTGCTGTGACAAAACAAATTTCCCACGTGTGGGACTAATAAAGGTTATCTTATCTTATCTTATCTTATCTTATCTTATGAAACCAGATAATTATACCAGGTTAGTATAATAAATTTCATTTGTGTGTAGAATTATAAAAGGCTAACAAAAATTTTCTGGTATATCTCCAGTACTAAGCATGCTTCATTGCACCTTCCCTCTTGGTGCTGCGGATGACAGAGGATTCAGAAAGTTTATTAATGCAGGCCGATATGACAGAGAATGTGCATCTTATTTTTGTTTTGCATATTTTAATTTATATTTAATTTGTTGTGGTTTGCAGTGTTTTTGTGTTGTTTCACTTTAAATATGTTTAAAAGGAAAAAGCTGAAAATTTAAATAGTTTAAAGTTGAAATGTGAATAGTTGGTTTTTGTATTATTTGATTTATTTATTACATTTTATGTGGAGTGAATAAATAAAAGTATATTTACAGTGGCCCCTAGAGACAAAGCACGTATAAACTCCAAAATGCATACAAGACACACCTGAAGTACTCCAGGATGCTATGGGCAGTGTTGAGCTTTTGTTACTACACAAGCCAGGAAGTACCAACGACCAGATTTGGTCTGTGGAAGTAACAGGTAAATTAATTTTTTTTAATTATTTGAATATATATGAGTGCTTGTGTATAAATACACAACCAATACACATATGCTTTCAATTGTGTAATATAAGTGATCTAGGTAGCTCTGTTTTGGAAGTTCAGTTAACTCTAGAAATGTATTTTGGAGTTTGTATGTGTTTTGTCTCTAGGGGCCACCGTATATATTTATATATAAACATATATAAAAAAAAAACATGTTTTTTTTACATTAGTAATTCCTTTTGCGCATAATTTTATATTGTTGTTAATAATTAATTAATTAAAACAACAGAAAAACCTGAAGAGATGATTGGGAGCCAAAAGAGCCAGTTCTCTAAGAAGAGCCAGAATTCCCATCACTATAAACCTGCACACTCACATGCTCACTCAGGTTGGTTTAATTAGCATGTTCACATTATAGCAGGCCATCAAAATTCCCTGGGCATTCTAATGACTGTAAAGCTTTACTAACAATGAAATGTCAGTATGCACACTTGCATAACAACAGTATATGATGTTAACAGTGTATCGACATTACGTATTTAAAATACAAAATATGAGTAACTGTATTCCGTTACAGTTACAGCTTAAATACAGCTTAAATAGGTGATAATTAGAATACAGTACTTTGCTGAAATAAATGGATTACACGGCGGCCATTTATTGTTTCATATGTTAGGTTATGCCCTCTCTAATTTTGGAAATTCCACGCATTGCTAGAAACCCAAACAAAGCAGACAATAAGAGGCTGTAATATAAGCTTCCTGTTAATGTTGGTGGTGTCAGTTACACAATGGACCCAGAGCCAGCAGTGCGTGGACAGGAATGCATCTCTTACCTGAAAATTCCGGCACCACTTCACATTTAAAGAAGAAAGGGATGGGCAAAATCTGACCATGCAATGCAAACTCTGTTTGCCAGCAACTAAAAGACTCCAACCTGAAGAAACATCTGGAAGTAAGTTCTTTTTAAAAAACTAACGTTAGCCTACTGCAACTACCTTGTTTTAGTTGTTGTGGCTGCCTGGGTTATGTGCCACTTCAGTGTCTTCGATGTAGTATTGCTGTGTGATCTATTACTATTATTGAAGGCTGCATTACAACCTACAAACAGACAGAGAGAAAACATTTTACTGATACAGACATAGTTTTC
The DNA here is from genome assembly GCF_057382275.1 of Copadichromis virginalis. Taxonomy (NCBI): domain Eukaryota; kingdom Metazoa; phylum Chordata; class Actinopteri; order Cichliformes; family Cichlidae; genus Copadichromis; species Copadichromis virginalis. The sequence goes on from NC_140619.1 coordinate 30,729,859, forward strand.
TACACAAAGTGCAGCCTTACCTAATGTCCACCCTGCTGTTACTCATTTTATATTAAGATTTAAAAATCTAGTTGGTATTGCTTTCAGAACTACACATGATTATATGTAGCTAGCAGGTTGTTAATGCTATCCAGAAGCGCAATAGAAGCAGGCGGAGCGTCAGGCTTACATGTAAAGTCAATGGAAAGGCGCGCTGACCCGCGATTGCGGCTCCCGCGAAAATTCGGAAGCAGATTTGCGTCGCGAAAACGCCAAAACGCCTGAAACGCGCGTGAGTGTAGCGCGTTTCAGGCGTTTGACTCGCGAAAAAAACCACGCGCGTGAGTTTATGTGTTGCATTTTGTGCATACACGCGTTTCGCGTCCCCCGCTCGAGTTGGAAAAATCTGAACTCCAGCGTGAAATCGCGCCGCGACAACCAATCAGGAGCCTGGTGACGTGGCTGTTACCTAGTTCAAAGGGGCAGATCCAGCCAAAGCCCTTTATTCTTCAATAGAAGGAAGGCTAATCAATGCCGTAGCAAACAACCCGGAGCCGTACGACACCAGCTGCTTTCTGGACCGATACAGGAATATAAAGGACCGAGCTTGGAGGAAGATATGTAAAGAGATCGGGCAACCTGGTAAGTTCATTCATTTTTCTTAAGTTTTCTCTAAAGTTTTCACTGACCCGGGGAAGCCGCACAAAAGCTAGCAAGCCCCCGCTATTTTCCCACTGACGTACAAATACCGTTCTGCTTTTAGGCATGTTGTCATTTAAGAATATATTTTATTGTTTATTAATAAACAGCTCACAGCGGTCCCGCTGTTCATCCGTCACTGCCTCTTTTTTCTTAATTTTCATTTTCTTTTTTTTTGCACCGTACAGCATTGCATTCTGCAGCCTGATTGACAAATCTCCTGCGCTTACCAAATTTATCATGTTTGGTTTTGATAATCATCACGTCCAATAGAAAAAACAGCACAAAAACACCCATAACTATGAGCCTCATTCGGAAATAGACACCTGCACCGCGAGGGAAAAAGGCGCACGAAAGTGGCAGGCAGATGAAGACAAACCGCGGCATATTAATACTTTTACGTTTTGCAATCTACAAAGGTTTGCACTTTGAGAATCAATTGTGAGAACTGTGACCAATGTTCATGTGTGTGTGTGGAAAACAGTGTATAAAGTGCGTGGCCAGGGGCTAGTTATTCTGAGAACCCCTGCTGCAATAAATGAGGGACCACTGTCTACTCTATGATTATTATATTCAACCTGTTAACATTTAATACTGTATTGATAGAACCAACTGATTCTGAAGCAGAGCATCCGCACTTGCTTCTCCTGGCTCCCCAGTCCCTGAGCTCCTGCTGCTGCACCCACAGATATGTACAGCAAGCACTGATACCTTTTTAGTCGGTGGGATTGCCTGTGATCACCTTTACTAAATATCTACAACCAATCTGATTATATCCTGTTTTTGTTTTTTTTTTGTTTTTTCAATGTTGAAATTAAAATCTAGTAGCAGTCTTCTCATTTCTTTGTGTTTTGTGCTGTTTTACAGGCCCACAGGGGAGGACGGCTCCGAGGCAGATGAGGGACGGGTCCCAGGATGGTCCATCGGTGGTGGAGCTGGCCATCCTGGAGTCCCTGAAGAGTCCACACCAGTCTCCAATGGAGCATTTCCTCCTCAGCCTTGTTCCTGCTCTGGAGAGCAGCTGGTCCTTTTTATTCCTGTCTCTCTGTAAATACTTATATTTTATATATTTATGTTTAATGTATTTCTGTGTGAGAATTTTAATATTATTTCAAATAAATTTTTATAATGACTGATGTCTCAGTTCTACTACACAGCAAATGTTGGCACACGACTTGACACATGTAGAATTTATTTCATATTATACTAATGACAAAATATACTAATACAGTGGGATGCAAAAGTTTGGGCAACCTTGTTAATAGACATCATTTTCCTGTATAAATCGTTGGTTGTTACAATAAAAAAATGTCAGTTAAATATATCATACAGGAGACACACACAGTGATATTTGAGAAGTGAAAAGAAGTTAACTGGATTTACAAAAAGTGTACAATAATTATTTAAACAAAATCAAGCAGGTGCATAAATTTGGGCACCACAAAAAAGAAATGAAATAAATATTTAGTGTATATCAATGTGTGTGTCTCCTGTATGATATATGGGGTGCCTTTGTCTGGACGTGCTTCCCATCCAGAGCTGCACAGCACAGAGGGAAGTTCCAGCGCTCCTGGAAATCCCTCTGTGATGGACCGCCAGTCTCCAGGTGAAGGCACAGCCATGAAGTCGTCCACTAGACAGTCCCAGATGGCCGTCGCTGCCTGGGGGTGATCTGACACACCGACTCTGTAACTGAACGCTTGGTGCTGAAGCAGTCCGCGGTGACAAGGAACCTGGACAAAATTGTTCAAAATCAGTATTATGTGTACTGCAGTTACAAAATACATTATTCAAATTCCAAAATACTTTGGTGATGTCAGATTTAAATCACAAAACTTAAATCTTACATAAAACATTTTGTAATTATAAGGATAATTACAAAATGTATATTAGATGATATCTAAAACAGTTGTGTTTTATTTTAACTTTAACATATCATAATTTGATTGGTAGCAACTTTCACAACTACAGTGAGCCAATCACTCATAATTCCTAAACATGTCAATCAGGTAGGAATGAAGTGAGACATTAATAGAAATAAAGAGTTGTGTGTTGACATGTAGCCCTTTCCTTGCTTAAATCATTAATATTTTTGAAAAATTAATCTGTGATAAGACAGCTTATCAAGATAGAACCATGTAACTAGAGATGAACCAAACTGTTCAGTTTTATCTAACTGTTTTAATTAATAAAGGCTGGTGCTGCTATAGAGTCTGACAGCTGCAGGGATTATATACAAATATTCAACTATCCCAGAATTAAACCAGGTCTAAATAAAAAGGAGTGAGTATCACTACAAAGGTTAACTCAGTGGTCCTAATGCTACAGTTTGATATCAGCAAACACCGAGCGCATACATTGATGTGACACCACAGCCATGCTATCATCGCAAACACTGATAACAGCATAAATCGAATTAAATCGGGACTTGATGAGACCTTCTGAGTATCACTAGAAATATTATAAATAGTCGTCTCTGTACCACAGTTTGCTATCAGTAAACACCGGCAGCATTCACTGTTAGCATAACACATCCATGTTTGCAGTGTATAAATGGATGGTTTAGCATATATTAGCACAGGCAGGGCCGGCCCGTGGCATAGGCCGTATAGGCAAATGCTAAGGGCGCCGTCCATCAGGGGGCGCCACGCCAGTGCCACAAATGTTGAAAAAAGAAAAAAAAAAAGTTGGTACTATTATTTCTAAATACAAAAAATAATCCCACGTTAATTAAAATGCAAAGTAAAGCTTATTTAATAGAAATATTATTTGTTACAACATTACGCCCCCCCCTCGCACGGTGCGCCCCCTCTCCTCCCGTATCATGGTTCCTTTTGGACGTCACCACATCAAAAAGTCAACACAAGATGTCAAAACGGCCAAAACTGTCAGGTGCCCAGGGAAGAAAAAAGAGAAAAGAAGAGGAGGAGAAACGAGAAAAAGACAGAGGTAGGTAACGTTAGCCTACATGAAATTATTTGTCTGAATGTGATAGTAACCTAAATTTTTTAGCATTAAGCTAATGTTACATGATTCGCTAATTGCTAATCAATAAATAGCTAGTTAACTGTTTTAACGTCAGTTAATATTGTGGAGGGGGCTAAATTGTTATGGAAAATAATAATGTAACGTTAGGTAATTACAGTACTCCCACCTTTCCCACCATTCCTCATTTGTATTCATCTTTTAAGCAGGTGTTTTTTGTTTACATTGTTATTGCCTTCTGGTTAGCTAACGTTTACCCTGCAGGCAATAGTCACTTTTCCACCCCTGTATATATTATAGTTGTAAGCCTAGTTGTTAAAGTGCACATCATTAATGTTAATTAAGCAATATCACATGAGAGGGAATGCTGTTTTTTAATATGAGCACTGCTGTGATTCGGTCAAAGATAATCATAACATAACATTCTCATATGATATTATACTGTTACTTTGCATTCTGCTATTCAGCATTTCACTGTAATGATGACAATAAATTGAATCTAATCTAATTTGCATATCAGTTAACATCATACATATATCTCTTTGGTTTTTCATTTATATTATATCATTTCATTTTATTCCTGGAATCATATGTTTTTATTATTAGACTTTAATACTCAGTGGTGTCATATACTCCTCTCTTCAGATGCACTGTTGAAGTTTCTAAATCCCACCCCTGGGCCATCTACCACATCTACCGCTGCTGCCTCCACTTCAGCAGCACAACCCAGCCATGATGCAGCAGCATCAAGCGGTCTTCCTGTTGCCTCCACCTCAGCAGCACAACCCACCAGTTTTGCAGCAGCATCAAGCAGTGTTATTGTATTTCATATATTCATTTTTTTATTTTTTGTATTCATTTATTTATTCATATATTTTTTTATCTTGTTAATTATTCTGATTGTGAATTTGCTTTCTTTAAGTAAAAAAAAAAGGTCAAAGACAAAGCTATTCGGTTTCTTGTGAGTACATACACTACACTGCCGATGTAGGGGGGCGCCACCTAAAATCTTGCCTAGGGCGCCAGATTGGTTAGGGCCGGGCCTGAGCACAGGTATCAATAAAGGACTACCGTATTAAATACTTTTACTAACCTCAGGCAGACGGACAGGCGCTCTGCAGGTGGGATTGAGCGCCTGTAATTGGTGTCTAGGCGGGCGATTCTGGGACCGACGCGGGACAGCAGGTCCTCAAACTGGCCGAGTGAATGACGGTGATAGCGCTGGAATCGGCCGTAATCCAGGCACAGCTCCTGGAGCAAGTGGTAAAACTCACCAAACTGCTCACACCTCTGGAGGACCTGATGGACCCAGGTACGGCGAGGATGTCCTTTACGCCGCTACTCTGCTATCCACAGTAAATAGAGAAGGGAGACTCTCTCTTCAAGCACTAGCTCGACACCTGCCATCTTGCAAAGATACCGGTCTGGCAAAATTTCCTCCCACATCCCTCCCACATTTCCGGTTCACGCGCGTTAAAATATGATATTTTGGGGCGCGATGGATTTTTCTTGGACACGCGTAGAGGTGCGAATGTGCACGCGTCAAGTTAGGGGCGTTTGGGGCTTTTTTCTCGCGCCCATCGCGTTCGGTGTGAACACACCGTAACAGTCCGTGGTCTCTGAACTAACCTCAGCTAACAATGTTAGCTTGGTGGCGAGTAGCCTTCAGTAATAGTAATAAATCACACTACTAGGGCTGCCACAATTAGTCGACTAGTCAAATCGTCGACGACTAATTTAATAGTTGACGCGTCGTTTGAAGCTTTGTAAGATCCCAAAAGACACAGGAATAAGTAGTAGGATTTAAGAGTGAAACAGAAGATCGCCCAGCCCCTAGCTGTAAGCTAATGATAGTTATATAAGAGCAGATGCATGCTGGTGCCATAAGCTGTACGTTTTACGTTAAATGGACGTATGATCTGATTAGTCGACTAATCGCAAAAATAATCGGTGACTAGTCGATTATCAAAATAACCATTTGTGGCAGCCCTACACACTACAGTCATGTAGTTGTAAAAAGCATGACAATATCTCAAGTAATCCAAAGTATTCAGAATACGTTACTCTCAGTGAGTAATGTAACGGAATACATTACAAAATACATTTTGGGGCCTGTATTCTGTAATCAGTAGCGGAATACATTTTAAAAGTAACTTTTAGGAGGGCTCAGCTCCCAATCATAGTGTCATGCATGCATTGCCTTGTTATAAATATTAATGGAATATGCTGTTTGCAAATGTAGTCAACCCTTTTCACATTTGCAAACCTAAAATCAGTTGATTAAACATTACAATGTTACCTCCAAAAACAAGCTAATTAATAATTCTAGAATCTAGAATTTTTCTAGAACGTTAGAATCAGAACAGGAACAGGACTTTTTTTTTACAAACTAAAATAATAATAGCCTATACATAATTTCCTTGGCTGGCAACTCCCAATATACCAGCAGACTAGTGAAAGAAAGAAAGAGTACTTTATTGATCCCCGTGGGGAAAATTCCTCTCTGCATTTAACCCATTCACTCAGTGAAGCAGTGGGCAGCTATTGGGCGCCCGGGGAGCAGTGTGTAGGGATGGTACCTTGCTCAGGGGTACCTCAGGGTAGCTGTTCAGGAGAATCAAACCCCTGACCTTCCGATCATGGGGCCACCACTCTCTCTACTGAGCTATTCCTGCCCCTGGATCAGTGGATCAGAAGGTTAAAATTAGCTAATAATCTCAAGTGATTCAAGCCACATTAGCTAACATTTTTAGCTGTTTAGAGAACTGTTATGTCCCTCTGCAGCCTCTAATCTGCTCAGTGTGTTCAGCTGGTGCTAATTGGCCACACCTAGTCAGGTGTGGATAAAAGCATACCTGAGGCAAGCTTCCTGGGGAGCTCACTTGTCTTTGCCTTGGTGGCATCAGCCATTTTAGCCAACCTGGATTTCCATTTTAAGATAAAATCTCTTCTCACCCATACTCTGGTATTCATCTCCTTTATGTTGCAGCTTTTGAGCCGGATTGTAACATAAGTGGGGGCTCGTCCCGGATATTTGGACATTTTAGTGGAGACTGAATATCAGTTTGTTTGACTTTTAAGGGGGTGAGTGATGGTGTTCACTGTAATTGAGCAAACTCCCTTCAGCTGGGTGGCTGTGCTGCCCTTCCAGCGAAGCACTTGTTTGTTGTTTTGCTTTGTTGTTTTAATTTGTTGTGTTTGGTGGCTATCCTGGGTAGGGGTACGCTTCAGAGTTTAGTAGGAGACTATATCTCTGGTCTGCTGCCTGCTCTCGAGTTCGCGTTTAAAGTTGCCTCGAGCGTGGTACACCACTGAAGACTAGGGTACGTAAAGTTAGGGGGTTTTTTTTTTTTGTTTTTTGTGTTTCAGGCTGGGAGTTGCACATAGTAAATCAGTGGCACCAAACTTGGTAGGGGGTTTGAGACAATTTATGATTATGGTCTGTAGCTGAGGCAGGTAGGCTGTTTTTAAGTTGGCATTGTGTGTACACCGTGTGTGTGCATATGTCAGTGTTGATGGACGCTAATGAGATCCTCATGAGGTGAGTGTTTTGTGCTGTGACCTTTAGTGTTGTGGGGAATATGGCTATTTTGTTGGATCACTTTCGAGTGTTGTTGGCCAAGTGATGGCAATAACACTGTGGGGTGCTGAGCCACCCTTGATGTGAGCATTGTGTGGCCATAGCTCTCCATTTTGTGGTTGGTCACTAGCATGCTTGCTTTACTGAACTTTGTGGATTAAGTAACTTGTTGTGGTATAGGGCCACTCATATGTGACCGTTTGTGTGGTGGACAAACTTTATTTACTATTAATTTAACATAACAGATGTTAGTGTTACTTCGCTAAATAAAAAAAAATAAAAAAACAGACACTTTATAAGTCACAGCGATGTCCCCGCATTATCAGAACAGTTTGACCTTTTGCTATATTTCAGTAAAGTGTGTTTCAAATCTGCATCACTGATTTGTGGCATGAAATTACCTCTTTAATAACAGTTTAGGCTAGTGATGACAAACCACACTCCGTGTGAGCGGACTGTAACATGACACAAACACTGGGCATACAACCTGTTTTCATTCTATCCTTTACTGTCATCAGTAGAAACGTTAGAAAAAGATAACATTTGAAGATAACTCAAGAAAATAATAATAAAATGCGCTATTATTATTCATATTAATAATTATTTTTGGGGTGCTCTGAAAAGGGTCTAAGCTCTCCTATGAGCTGGACTATTATTAAAAAGCAAGAATGAGTTGGCAAAACAGAATAACTGCATCACCCTGTATGCTCTCACCACAGTATCCATTGGGCATGAGTGCACACCCCAGAATACACACATCTGAGCAGGCAGTCAGCCCCACTCTACCTGCTTTACTCCACATAATGTTAGACAAGTCACTAATAAATGATCAAAAGATAAATATCCAAGGGAGAGAAATCAGTTGCAAGATAAACAAAAGAAAAAAGGCACACTTAACTTATTTATATTGTTGTAAGTTCAGTTTTTTTGATACTTTTGCTTGCTGCAGGGATATAAAGATAGCCATATGAACATTTTATGTTTCATCTAATTCTTTGTTTAAAAACCTAATCTAATGGCTGTTTATGTAGTTTGGCTTATGCATTTTGTAGAAAAAAAATCCAGCATAACTATGCCGATTATGTCAGGCTCATTTCATGCATATAATATTTTGCTTGTCATACATTAAATGACATGCCAAAAGGGTGATATTTTTAAAAAATTGGTGTGGCATGTGCTAGGTGCTATTGTGTGCACCCTAACAGCACGCTGGACATTCCAAAACAGTAACCTAAACATACTCACCAGTCAGCTTCGTGTGGATGCTGTCTGTAGAAAAATTCACCAGCTAATGCGCTTCATTTGCCAAAGTTGAGGTTTCTACACTGACAGCACCTTTATATTGTCTTCCTGTTTTATTAAATCTGTCCAGAACTCAGCCTTACCTGAAATATAAGAACAGATTAAAAAGTTTGGCTAGAGTGTTTAAAAAATTGACGTTTGACTTTGAAAGACTTTTCTTATATGTGTTAGTTATGACAGATAAGTCTTTCCTAGATGATCCTAGCCACCCCTTGTCTAAGGACTTTAAGTTGTTGCCATCTCACAAATTCTGTATGTGCCACTGCAATGTATTTTAACAGAAAAAGCTGTACCCAGGCTCAGCAGAGTAGTTCTATAAAGAACTACTCTGTGTTTATTAAGTCTGTTGTGTTTTTAATATATTTTAATGCTTTGTATCTTGTTCTATTTAATCTAAACAATCCATCCATTCGCTTCCCCTTATCCTTTTCAGGGTCGCGGGGGGCGCTGGAGCCTATCCCAGCTGTCATAGGGCGAAAGGCGGGGTACACCCTGGACAGGTCGCCAGTCTGTCGCAGGGCCAACACACAGGGACAGACAACCATTCACACCTAGTGACAATTTGTATTATCCAATTAACCTATCCCCACAAGCTGCATGTCTTTGGACGGTGGGAGGAAGCCGGAGTACCCGAAGGGAACCCACGCAAACACGGGGAGAACATGCAAACTCCACACAGAAAGGCCTGATGTTGGAATTGAACTCAGGACCTTCTTGCTGTGCGGCAACAGTGCTAACCACCGTGCCACCGTGCTGCCCTAATCTAAACAATCCCCTAAAAATTTGTCCCTAACCATCTGGAACCTTCCTGTTAACTTTCAGTGAGTGGAAAAAAGTTTGTGTTCATCCTTCAGCTTCACTGTGTTTATATTATGCTAACCATAGCTGTGTAGCTAGTGATCACGTAGCACATTATATAGCAGCTAGCCCAACTTCAGTAACTCTACAAACATACAAACATCACTGCTGTCAACTTCTCTGTCTTCATATATGTCTGAAGTGATAGCAGAGCTATACGTTTTCATTTTTTAGAAATCCCTGACTCAGAACATGGTATTTCATCATTAGATGGAAACTAGTAAGCTAACTTCTAACTCTGTTAAAATTCATAAATCCTGTTTTCATGGATGCCTGGATGTTAAATTTAATTTTTGAAAGAATTTAGACAGTTTTAACTCTCACTGATGCTGCAGGGTTTGTTTGACTCGGAAACGGCTAATAAAGTCAGCCTTAAAGACCGGATTACGTTAATACCACCAACTAACCAACCACATGATGTAACATTTTGTACTGACAGAAGATGGCGCTACACATGTTCTCAAAACTTAAACTTTAAGCACTCATTTCTTAAGTCTAGTTTCATAGACAGTGTTACAGCTATGCCAGTTTTTGAGAGCATGGCTCCATGATGCAAGTTAGCCTTTATATGTGTAGCGTTTCATGTCCTCATTAAGTATCATAATAAATTATGGGATTTTTGGTGATGTTCACCTTTAATTGACATTCAAGTGATCAAACTGGGATTTGCACTGACGCTTGAAACAGTAAGTGTCTGGAAGCAGAGCAGAGCTCCACAAAGACATGACCCTGATCAGGGTCACTACACCAGCTACAATTCAAAATGCTACATATCTGGTACATACCCGGACCGCGCCATTCAGCTCGACCAGCTAACATGCTACCGTGCTGACAGAGTCATCGTCGCGGGAGGTAAGACCCGCGGGGGAGGACTTTGTGTTTACATCAATGATGCCTGGTGTCGCGATGCTGTTGCGGTCTGCAAACACTGCTCACCAGTGCTGGAGTTAATGGTTATTAAGTGCCGGCCATTCTATCTACCGAGGGAATATACAGCCATACTCCTGTGCGCTGTGTACATCCCTCCCTCCTCCAATGTCAACAACAGGAATGAGGCACTGAATGAACTGTACCAGCACATCAATGAGCAGCAGACAGCCCATCCTGATGCTTTTCTCATCCTGGCTGGGGATTTCAATCATGCAGACTTAAAGTGCGTGTTTCCAAAAATACAACAACACATAGACTTTCCAACAAGGGGAAATAACACACTGGACTTTGTTTACACCACCCAGAGAGGAGCTTACAAAGCTTTTCCCCTCCCCCACCTCGGCGCCTCAGACCATATCACTGTCATGCTAATGCCTGCTTACAGACCGCTCGTTAAAGTGACCAAACCGGTTCGTAAGCGGATACAAGTGTGGCCAGAGGGGTCTTCAGAGGCTCTACAGGACTGCTTTCATACTACAGACTGGAACATGTTTAAGCAGGCTGCCACCTATAACAACACCACTGACCTCCAGGAGTACGCAGAGACTGTTACTGCCTACATCAACAAGTGTATTGAGGATGTAACAGTCACGAAAACCATAACTGTCCGGGCCAATCAAAAACCATGGATGACAGGAGAGGTCTACAGGCTGCTGAAAGCTCGGAATGTTGCCTTCAGAGTTGGAGACGAGGCAAGCCTGAGGACAGCTAGGGCCAACCTTTCCCGTGGCATCAGAGAGGCTAAGAGACAGTACTCCAGGAAAATATCTCATCACTTCAAAGACAGCAGAGACTCACGGAGCCTGTGGCGGGGCATTCAGACCATCACAGATTACAAGCCCCCACCACAGACCTGTGATAGCACTATCCCCCTGCTGAACGAGCTGAACACTTTCTTTGCTCGCTTTGAAGTCCAAAACAGCACCACTGCACAGAAGACCCCACCCCCTCCTGGTGACCAGGTGATGACTCTGTCACCGGACAGCGTGAGGAGATCCCTCAGCAGGATCAATGCACGTAAAGCTCCGGGTCCTGACAACATTCCTGGTCGTGTACTGAGAGACTGTGCAGTGGAACTCACTGATGTCTTCACAGACATCTTCAACATATCACTCATCCAGGCTGTCGTCCCCACATGTTTTAAAGCCACCACAATCATTCCGGTTCCAAAAAAGTCATCTCCCTCCTGCTTTAATGACTACCGTCCTGTTGCACTTACTCCCATCCTGATGAAGTGCTTCGAACGACTAGTCATGCAACACATCAAGACTGTCCTGCCCCCCTCCCTGGATCCCTTCCAGTTTGCGTATCGGCCCAACCGCTCAACCGATGATGCCATCTCCACTGCACTCCACTCGGCACTCACACACCTGGACAAAAATGACTCATATGTTCGAATGCTGTTCATAGATTTCAGTTCAGCATTCAACACTATAATCCCCCAACAGCTCATTCAAAAACTGGTCCAGCTGGGGCTCAACACCTCACTGTGCAACTGGCTGTTGGATTTCCTCACCGGAAGACCTCAAGCAGTACGGGTTGGCAGTAATACATCCAGCACCATCATTTTAAACACGGGGGCCCCGCAGGGATGTGTGCTGAGCCCCCTCCTCTTCACTCTGCTGACCCATGACTGCACTCCATCATACAGCTCCAACCTCTTCATCAAGTTTGCGGACGACACAACGGTGGTGGGTCTCATTAGCAACAGGGATGAGACCGACTACAGAAGTGAGGTGAGACGCCTGGCCACGTGGTGTGCTGACAACAATCTCTCTCTGAATGTGGAGAAGACGAAGGAGATTGTTGTGGACTTCAGGAGAATGCACACCCAACATGCTCCTCTGACCATTGACGGAGCGTCTGTGGAGAGAGTGAGCAGCACCAAGTTCTTGGGTGTGCACATCACAGAGGATCTCTCCTGGACGTACAACACCACAGCACTGGCCAAGAAATCACAGCAGCGTCTCTTCTTTCTCCGCAAACTAAGAAGAGCAGGAGCACCAGCCCCCATCATGTACACTTTCTACAGAGGCACCATCGAGAGCATCCTGTCGAGCTGCATCACTGTGTGGTTTGGAGCCTGCAATGCGTCCTGTCATAGAACCCTCCAACGCATAGTGAGAGCTGCAGAGAGGATCATTGGTGTCTCTCTCCCCTCCCTCCAGGACATTTACAGCACCCGTCTCACTAAAAAAGCCCTTTGCATAGCGGCTGATCCCACGCACCCAATGCAAAGCTTCTTCAAGCTGCTGCCGTCGGGGAGGAGACTGCGGAGTCTCCAGGCCAGGACCAGCAGGCTGAAGGACAGCTTCATCCATCAGGCTGTCAGGAAGCTTAACTCCCTCCCGATTCTGCCCCCTCTCCCCTCTCTCCTCCACGGTCTCACTGAACTCTGTCACACACACACAAACACACACACTCTCTGACTCACTCACTGGCCTGCACCAGTTACCAGTCACTTTGTGGAGCATTGGACTGCCATTACCTCATAAGACTTTGTTGTTACACTTTCTCTTACCGTACACTACTAAATCTCCATTTGCACTATTTGCCTATTTGCACTACTCTGCCTGGTTTACACTTAATGTCACTTACCCATTATATTGTATATTGTATAGCTTTCTTGTTATATGTAAAATTGTATTTATTTAAATTTTTACTTTTTAATTATTTTACTTGCATTTTTAATCACTTTTATATTTAAATATATTTAAATGTTCATTTGCTATTTATCTAGGGATTGAGAGTAACACAATTTCTATTCTCTGTATGTCCTGTACATGTGGCAGAATTGACAAATAAAGTTGACTTTGACTTTGACTTTGATCTTTTCTTCTATGATACAATGAATGCGAGGAATATTTTAGGTAAGATTTGTACCAATAATCTGATACTAAGATGTGTGCATGTTACCCAAACGACATCCACTTTTGATCATTCCCATTATCATCTTTCAAAGTAAGTTTGCCTCATGAGACACGCCTTTGTCTTCATTTAATGCACTATATTAAATCCTTTGAACTGATAATGCCTTTTCTCTAGTCAATTTGATTAATGCAGCTCGAAGAAAATCAATTTTCCACCATCTTTCTGCCCTGTTTCATCCCCTTCCCCCATCTTCCATTCCCTATCAGTCTATCTGTGAGGTTGTCATGGTGGTGGCTCCAGTATAATGATTTCAGACTGGTTTAAAGCTGCACTGCATGAGTGAGGGCATGGATTACTGTATGTACCAAACTCACTGACATGAAAACTTGATTTTCCGGAGGCGTTAGAACCAGGCCTTCACTGTCTGCAACAACCAGGAATGTTATCTTTGTTGTGTGCATGGATCACAAATGTTAACAACATTTCAAAACAATTCAAAATAATTTCACTCTTCTTTATTTATTGTACTAAGGCATCAAGAAATCTTGGTATATATGCAAATTGCTATGATATTTCTTTTGAACAGCAGATATTTATGCAATAGATGTTCCAAAATAGCTGCATTTGGTGCATGTTTGCAGCCACTAATATGTATTTCAATGAATGTTCATATGAGTATATTAAATTTTCCAAGGTTATATTGCTGGTAAACACTGATATACCATCAGACTGTAGAAAAACTGAA